>NW_027478395.1:2251954-2505319 GCF_051014685.1 Ptiloglossa arizonensis
CAACGGTATGTATATTTTTTTCCTAGGCCATTCTGGTTAAGCGTTTGAAGCAGCAGAAGTGCGAACAATTTGTTGCCTTCTCAACCATTTCGCAGCTTCAAATTCCCATATCTCGCGAACGGATTGACCAAACCAAAAAATTCCAATTGCATCTGAAATTAGAAACTCGCCCGATTACAAAGGTATGTGTATTTTTTCCCTAGGGCATTCTGGTTAAGCGTTTGGAGCAGCAGAAGTGCGAAAAATTTGTTGTCTTCTCAACCATTTCTTAGATTCAAACTTCCATATCTCGCGAACGACTTGACCAAACCCAAAAATTCCTTTTGCGTCTGAAAGTACACACTCGCCCGATTACAACGTTCTGAGTATTTTTTCCCTAGGCCAATCTGGTTAAGCGTTTGGAGCAGGAGAAGTGCGCAAAATTTGTTGCCTACTCAACCATTTCTTAGATTCAAACTCCCATATCTCGCAAACGGATTGACCAAACCCAAAAATTCCTATTGCATCTGAAAGTAGAAACTTGCCCGATTACAAAGGTAAGTGTATTTTTTCCCTAGGCCAATCTGGTTAAGCGTTTGGAGCAGGAGAAGTGCGCAAAATTTGTTGCCTACTCAACCATTTCTTAGCTTCAAACACCCATATCTCGCGAACGGATTGACCAAACCCAAAAATTCCTTTTGCGTCTGAAAGTAGAAGCTCGCCCGATTACAACGGTATGTATATTTTTTTCCTAGGCCATTCTGGTGAAGCGTTTGGAGCAGCAGAAGTGCGAACAATTTGTTGCCTTCTCAACCATTTCTTAGATTCAAACTTCCATATCTCGCAAACGTATTGACCAAACCCAAAAATTCCTGTTGCGTCTGAAAGTAGAAACTCGCCCGATTACAACGGTATGTGTATTTTTTCCCTAGGCCATTCTGTTTAAGCGTTTGGAGCAGCAGAAGTGCGTAAAATTTGTTGTCTTCTCAACCATTTCTTAGCTCCAAGCTCCCATATCTCGCGAACGGATTGACCAAACCCAAAAATTCCTGCTGCGTCTGAAAGAAGACACTCGCCCGATTACAACGGTATGCGTATTTTTTCCCTGGGCCATTCTGGTTAAGCGTTTCGAGCAGCAGAAGTGCGAAAAATTTGTTGCCTTCTCAAACATTTCTTAGATTGAAAATCCCATATCTCGCAAACAGATTGACCAAACCCAAAAGTTCCTGCTGCGTCTGAAAGTAGAAACTCGCCCGATTCCAAAGGTATGTGTATTTTTTCCCTAGGCCATTCTGGTTAAGCGTTTGGAGCAGCAGAATTGCGACAAATTTGTTGCCTTCTCAACCATTTCTTAGCTTCAAACTCCCATATCTCGCGAACAGATTGACGGAGCCCAAAAATTCCTGTTGCGTGTGAAAGTAGAAACTCTCCCGATTACAACGGTATGTGTATTCTTTTCCTAGGCCATTTTGCGTAAGCGTTTGGAGCAGCAGAAGTGCGCAAAATTAGTTTCCTGCTCAACCATTTCTTAGCTTCAAACTCCCATATCTCGCGAACGGATTGACCAAACCCAAAAATTTCTGCTGCGTCTTAAATTAGAAACTCGCCCGATTACAACGGTATGAGTATTTTTTCCCTAGGCCATTCTGGTTAAGCGTTTGGAGCAGCAGAAGTGCGAACAATTTGTTGCCTTCTCAACCATTTCTTAGATTCAAACTCCCATATCTCGCGAACGGATTGACCAAACCCAAAAATTCCTGCTGCGACTGAAAGTAGACACTCGCCCGATTACAACGGTATGATTTTTTTTTCCCTAGGCCAATCTGGTTAAGCGTTTGGAGCAGGAGAAGTGCGCAAAATTTGTTGCCTACTCAACCATTTCTTAGCTTCAAACACCCATATCTCGGGAACGGATTGACCAAACCCAAAAATTCCTTTTGCGTCTGAAAGTAGAAGCTCGCCCGATTACAATGCTATGTGCATTTCTCCCCTAGGCCATTCTGGTTAAGCGTTTGGTGCAGCAGAATTGCGAAAAATTTGTTGTCTTCTCAACCATTTCTTAGATTCAAACTCCCATATCTCGCGAACGGATTAACCAAACCCAGCAATTCCTTCTGCGTCTGAAAGTAGAAGCTCGCCCGATTACAAAGGTATGTGTATTTTTCCCCTAGGCCATTCTGGTTAAGCGTTTCGAGCTGCAGAAGTGCGAACAATTTGTTGCCTTCTCAACCATTTCTTAGCTTCAAACTCCCATATCTCGCGAACGGATTGACGGAACCCAAAAATTCCTGTTGCGTGTGAAAGTAGAAACTCGCCCGATTACAACGGTATGTGTATTCTTTTCCTAGGCCATTCTGCATAAGCGTTTGGAGCAGCAGAAGTGCGCAAAATTAGTTTCCTGCTTAACCATTTCTTAGCTTCAAACTCCAATATCTCGCGAACGGATTGACCAAACCCAAAAATTTCTGCTGCGTCTTAAAGTAGAAACTCGCCCGATTACAACGGTATGAGTATTTTTTCCCTAGGCCATTCTGGTTAAGCGTTTGGAGCAGGAGAAGTGCGCAAAATTTGTTGCCTACTCAACCATTTCTTAGCTTCAAACACCCATATCTCGGGAACGGATTGACCAAACCCAAAAATTCCTTCTGCGTCTGAAAGTAGAAGCTCGCCCGATTACAAAAGTATGTGTATTTTTCCCCTAGGCCATTCTGGTTAAGCGTTTCGAGCAGCAGAAGTGCGAACAATTTGTTGCCTTCTCAACCATTTCTTAGCTTCAAACACCCATATCTCGGGAACGGATTGACCAAACCCAAAAATTCCTTTTGCGTCTGAAAGTAGAAGCTCGCCCGATTACAATGCTATGTGTATTTCTCCCCTAGGCCATTCTGCATAAGCGTTTGGAGCAGCAGAAGTGCGCAAAATTAGTTTCCTGCTTAACCATTTCTTAGCTTCAAACTCCCATATCTCGCGAACGGATTGACGAGACCCAAAAAATCCTGTTGCGTGTGAAAGTAGAAGCTCTCCCGATTACAACGGGATGTATATTTTTTTTTTTTTTCCTAGGCCAGTCTGGTTAAGCGTTTGGCGCAGCAGAAGTGCGAACAATTTGTTGCGTTCTCAACCATTTCTTAGCTTCAAACTCCCATATCTCGCGAACGGATTGACCAAACCCAAAAATTTCTGCTGCGTCTTAAAGTAGAAACTCGCCCGATTACAACGGTATGAGTATTTTTTTTTTTTTTTTTTTTCCCTAGGCCATTCTGGTTAAGTGTTTGGAGCAGCAGAAGTGCGAACAATTTGTTGCCTTCTCAACCATTTCTTAGATTCAAACTCCCATATCTCGCGAACGGATTGACCAAACTCAAAAATTTCTGCTGCGTCTTAAAGTAGAAACTCGCCCGATTACAACGGTATGAGTATTTTTTTTTTTTTTTTTTTTTTTTTTTTTTTTTTTCCCTAGGCCATTCTGGTTCGCGGCCGCCCTCGGGCGGCCCCCGGGAGTGGGACGTCGGAGCAGTGTGGCCCTGCTCCGACGTCGGGCGCCAGAGCGCCGAGGAGAAAACAGGGAAGGGAGGGTGAAGTACCCCCTCCCTTCCCTGGAACGGGAGGACACGGGCGCGAGAGCCCTGCACGGGGGAGCACCTGATGTTATGATGTCTTCGGTCCCAGGTGCTCCCCCTGCATAGTGCGAGGATGGCCACCGTGGTGGGTTTTAGTGGGTAGGTCCCGCGCCCGATGGGTTTCCTTCCGGGCGCGGGGAATCCCACACTCCCCCCGCCCCTCCCCAGGCGGCGGGGGGGTCTTTCGAAGATTTCCCCCACGTTAAAAAAAAAAAAAAAAAAAAAAGGCCATTCTGGTTAAGTGTTTGGAGCAGCAGAAGTGCGAACAATTTGTTGCCTTCTCAACCATTTCTTAGATTCAAACTCCCATATCTCGCGAACGGATTGACCAAACTCAAAAATTCCTGCTGCGTCTGAAAGAAGAAACTCGCCCGATTACAACGGTATGCGTATTTTTTCCCTGGGCCATTCTGGTTAAGCGTTTCGAGCAGCAGAAGTGCGAAAAATTTGTGGCCTTCTCAACCATTTCTTAGCTTCAAACTCCCATATCTCGCGAACGGATTGACGAGACCCAAAAATTCCTGTTGTGTGTGAAAGTAGAAACTCTCCCGATTACAACGGTATGTGTATTCTTTTCCTAGGCCATTCTGCATAAGCGTTTGGAGCAGCAGAAGTGCGCAAAATTGGTTTCCTGCTCAACCATTTCTTAGCTTCAAACTCCCATATCTCGCGAACGGATTGACCAAACCCAAAAATTCCTGCTGCGACTGAAAGTAGACACTCGCCCGATTACAACGGTATGATTTTTTTTTCCCTAGGCCAATCTGGTTAAGCGTTTGGAGCAGGAGAAGTGCGCAAAATTTGTTGCCTACTCAACCATTTCTTAGCTTCAAACACCCATATCTCGGGAACGGATTGACCAAACCCAAAAATTCCTTTTGCGTCTGAAAGTAGAAGCTCGCCCGATTACAATGCTATGTGTATTTCTCCCCTAGGCCATTCTGGTTAAGCGTTTGGTGCAGCAGAATTGCGAAAAATTTGTTGTCTTCTCAACCATTTCTTAGATTCAAACTCCCATATCTCGCGAACGGATTAACCAAACCCAGCAATTCCTTCTGCGTCTGAAAGTAGAAGCTCGCCCGATTACAAAAGTATGTGTATTTTTCCCCTAGGCCATTCTGGTTAAGCGTTTCGAGCAGCAGAAGTGCGAACAATTTGTTGCCTTCTCAACCATTTCTTAGCTTCAAACTCCCATATCTCGCGAACGGATTGACGGAACCCAAAAATTCCTGTTGCGTGTGAAAGTAGAAACTCGCCCGATTACAACGGTATCTGTATTCTTTTCCTAGGCCATTCTGCATAAGCGTTTGGAGCAGCAGAAGTGCGCAAAATTAGTTTCCTGCTTAACCATTTCTTAGCTTCAAACTCCCATATCTCGCGAACGGATTGACGAGACCCAAAAAATCCTGTTGCGTGTGAAAGTAGAAGCTCTCCCGATTACAACGGTATGTATATTTTTTTCCTAGGCCAGTCTGGTTAAGCGTTTGGCGCAGCAGAAGTGCGAACAATTTGTTGCATTCTCAACCATTTCTTAGCTTCAAACTCCCATATCTCGCGAATGGATTGACGAAACCCAAAAATTCCTGTTGCGTGTGAAAGTAGAAGCTCTCCCGATTACAACGGTATGAGTATTTTTTCCCTAGGCCATTCTGGTTAAGCGTCTGGACAAGCAGAATTGCGAACAATTTGTTGCCTTCTCAACCATTTCTTAGATTCAAACTCCCATATCTCGCGAACGGATTGACCAAACCCAAAAATTCCTATTGCATCTGAAAGTAGAAACTCGCCCGATTACAAAGGTAAGTGTATTTTTTCCCTAGGGCATTCTGGTTAAGCGTTTGGAGCAGCAAAAGTGCGAAAAATTTGTTGCCTACTCAAACATTTCTTAGATTCAAAATCCCATATCTCGCGAACGGTTTGACCAAACCCAAAAATTCCTGCTGCGTCTGAATGTAGACACTCGGCCGATTACAACGGTATGTGTATTTTTTCCCTAGGCCATTCTGGTTAAGCGTTTGGAGCAGCAGAATTGCGAAAAATTTGTTGCCTTCTCAACCATTTCTTAGCTTCAAACTCCCATATCTCGCGAACGGATTGACGAAACCCAAAAATTCCTCTTGAGTGTGAAAGTAGAAGCTCTCCCGATTACAACGGTATGTATATTTTTTTCCTAGGCCATTCTGGTTAAGCGTTTGAAGCAGCAGAAGTGCGAACAATTTGTTGCCTTCTCAACCATTTCGCAGCTTCAAATTCCCATATCTCGCGAACGGATTGACCAAACCAAAAAATTCCAATTGCATCTGAAATTAGAAACTCGCCCGATTACAAAGGTATGTGTATTTTTTCCCTAGGGCATTCTGGTTAAGCGTTTGGAGCAGCAGAAGTGCGAAAAATTTGTTGTCTTCTCAACCATTTCTTAGATTCAAACTTCCATATCTCGCGAACGACTTGACCAAACCCAAAAATTCCTTTTGCGTCTGAAAGTACACACTCGCCCGATTACAACGTTCTGAGTATTTTTTCCCTAGGCCAATCTGGTTAAGCGTTTGGAGCAGGAGAAGTGCGCAAAATTTGTTGCCTACTCAACCATTTCTTAGCTTCAAACACCCATATCTCGCGAACGGATTGACCAAACCCAAAAATTCCTTTTGCGTCTGAAAGTAGAAGCTCGCCCGATTACAACGGTATGTATATTTTTTTCCTAGGCCATTCTGGTGAAGCGTTTGGAGCAGCAGAAGTGCGAACAATTTGTTGCCTTCTCAACCATTTCTTAGATTCAAACTTCCATATCTCGCAAACGTATTGACCAAACCCAAAAATTCCTGTTGCGTCTGAAAGTAGAAACTCGCCCGATTACAACGGTATGTGTATTTTTTCCCTAGGCCATTCTGTTTAAGCGTTTGGAGCAGCAGAAGTGCGTAAAATTTGTTGTCTTCTCAACCATTTCTTAGCTCCAAGCTCCCATATCTCGCGAACGGATTGACCAAACCCAAAAATTCCTGCTGCGTCTGAAAGAAGACACTCGCCCGATTACAACGGTATGCGTATTTTTTCCCTGGGCCATTCTGGTTAAGCGTTTCGAGCAGCAGAAGTGCGAAAAATTTGTTGCCTTCTCAAACATTTCTTAGATTGAAAATCCCATATCTCGCAAACAGATTGACCAAACCCAAAAGTTCCTGCTGCGTCTGAAAGTAGAAACTCGCCCGATTCCAAAGGTATGTGTATTTTTTCCCTAGGCCATTCTGGTTAAGCGTTTGGAGCAGCAGAATTGCGACAAATTTGTTGCCTTCTCAACCATTTCTTAGCTTCAAACTCCCATATCTCGCGAACAGATTGACGGAGCCCAAAAATTCCTGTTGCGTGTGAAAGTAGAAACTCTCCCGATTACAACGGTATGTGTATTCTTTTCCTAGGCCATTTTGCGTAAGCGTTTGGAGCAGCAGAAGTGCGCAAAATTAGTTTCCTGCTCAACCATTTCTTAGCTTCAAACTCCCATATCTCGCGAACGGATTGACCAAACCCAAAAATTTCTGCTGCGTCTTAAATTAGAAACTCGCCCGATTACAACGGTATGAGTATTTTTTCCCTAGGCCATTCTGGTTAAGCGTTTGGAGCAGCAGAAGTGCGAACAATTTGTTGCCTTCTCAACCATTTCTTAGATTCAAACTCCCATATCTCGCGAACGGATTGACCAAACCCAAAAATTCCTGCTGCGACTGAAAGTAGACACTCGCCCGATTACAACGGTATGATTTTTTTTTCCCTAGGCCAATCTGGTTAAGCGTTTGGAGCAGGAGAAGTGCGCAAAATTTGTTGCCTACTCAACCATTTCTTAGCTTCAAACACCCATATCTCGGGAACGGATTGACCAAACCCAAAAATTCCTTTTGCGTCTGAAAGTAGAAGCTCGCCCGATTACAATGCTATGTGCATTTCTCCCCTAGGCCATTCTGGTTAAGCGTTTGGTGCAGCAGAATTGCGAAAAATTTGTTGTCTTCTCAACCATTTCTTAGATTCAAACTCCCATATCTCGCGAACGGATTAACCAAACCCAGCAATTCCTTCTGCGTCTGAAAGTAGAAGCTCGCCCGATTACAAAGGTATGTGTATTTTTCCCCTAGGCCATTCTGGTTAAGCGTTTCGAGCTGCAGAAGTGCGAACAATTTGTTGCCTTCTCAACCATTTCTTAGCTTCAAACTCCCATATCTCGCGAACGGATTGACGGAACCCAAAAATTCCTGTTGCGTGTGAAAGTAGAAACTCGCCCGATTACAACGGTATGTGTATTCTTTTCCTAGGCCATTCTGCATAAGCGTTTGGAGCAGCAGAAGTGCGCAAAATTAGTTTCCTGCTTAACCATTTCTTAGCTTCAAACTCCAATATCTCGCGAACGGATTGACCAAACCCAAAAATTTCTGCTGCGTCTTAAAGTAGAAACTCGCCCGATTACAACGGTATGAGTATTTTTTCCCTAGGCCATTCTGGTTAAGCGTTTGGAGCAGGAGAAGTGCGCAAAATTTGTTGCCTACTCAACCATTTCTTAGCTTCAAACACCCATATCTCGGGAACGGATTGACCAAACCCAAAAATTCCTTCTGCGTCTGAAAGTAGAAGCTCGCCCGATTACAAAAGTATGTGTATTTTTCCCCTAGGCCATTCTGGTTAAGCGTTTCGAGCAGCAGAAGTGCGAACAATTTGTTGCCTTCTCAACCATTTCTTAGCTTCAAACACCCATATCTCGGGAACGGATTGACCAAACCCAAAAATTCCTTTTGCGTCTGAAAGTAGAAGCTCGCCCGATTACAATGCTATGTGTATTTCTCCCCTAGGCCATTCTGCATAAGCGTTTGGAGCAGCAGAAGTGCGCAAAATTAGTTTCCTGCTTAACCATTTCTTAGCTTCAAACTCCCATATCTCGCGAACGGATTGACGAGACCCAAAAAATCCTGTTGCGTGTGAAAGTAGAAGCTCTCCCGATTACAACGGGATGTATATTTTTTTTTTTTTTCCTAGGCCAGTCTGGTTAAGCGTTTGGCGCAGCAGAAGTGCGAACAATTTGTTGCGTTCTCAACCATTTCTTAGCTTCAAACTCCCATATCTCGCGAACGGATTGACCAAACCCAAAAATTTCTGCTGCGTCTTAAAGTAGAAACTCGCCCGATTACAACGGTATGAGTATTTTTTTTTTTTTTTTTTTTCCCTAGGCCATTCTGGTTAAGTGTTTGGAGCAGCAGAAGTGCGAACAATTTGTTGCCTTCTCAACCATTTCTTAGATTCAAACTCCCATATCTCGCGAACGGATTGACCAAACTCAAAAATTTCTGCTGCGTCTTAAAGTAGAAACTCGCCCGATTACAACGGTATGAGTATTTTTTTTTTTTTTTTTTTTTTTTTTTTTTTTTTTTTTCCCTAGGCCATTCTGGTTCGCGGCCGCCCTCGGGCGGCCCCCGGGAGTGGGACGTCGGAGCAGTGTGGCCCTGCTCCGACGTCGGGCGCCAGAGCGCCGAGGAGAAAACAGGGAAGGGAGGGTGAAGTACCCCCTCCCTTCCCTGGAACGGGAGGACACGGGCGCGAGAGCCCTGCACGGGGGAGCACCTGATGTTATGATGTCTTCGGTCCCAGGTGCTCCCCCTGCATAGTGCGAGGATGGCCACCGTGGTGGGTTTTAGTGGGTAGGTCCCGCGCCCGATGGGTTTCCTTCCGGGCGCGGGGAATCCCACACTCCCCCCGCCCCTCCCCAGGCGGCGGGGGGGTCTTTCGAAGATTTCCCCCACGTTAAAAAAAAAAAAAAAAAAAAAAGGCCATTCTGGTTAAGTGTTTGGAGCAGCAGAAGTGCGAACAATTTGTTGCCTTCTCAACCATTTCTTAGATTCAAACTCCCATATCTCGCGAACGGATTGACCAAACTCAAAAATTCCTGCTGCGTCTGAAAGAAGAAACTCGCCCGATTACAACGGTATGCGTATTTTTTCCCTGGGCCATTCTGGTTAAGCGTTTCGAGCAGCAGAAGTGCGAAAAATTTGTGGCCTTCTCAACCATTTCTTAGCTTCAAACTCCCATATCTCGCGAACGGATTGACGAGACCCAAAAATTCCTGTTGTGTGTGAAAGTAGAAACTCTCCCGATTACAACGGTATGTGTATTCTTTTCCTAGGCCATTCTGCATAAGCGTTTGGAGCAGCAGAAGTGCGCAAAATTGGTTTCCTGCTCAACCATTTCTTAGCTTCAAACTCCCATATCTCGCGAACGGATTGACCAAACCCAAAAATTCCTGCTGCGACTGAAAGTAGACACTCGCCCGATTACAACGGTATGATTTTTTTTTCCCTAGGCCAATCTGGTTAAGCGTTTGGAGCAGGAGAAGTGCGCAAAATTTGTTGCCTACTCAACCATTTCTTAGCTTCAAACACCCATATCTCGGGAACGGATTGACCAAACCCAAAAATTCCTTTTGCGTCTGAAAGTAGAAGCTCGCCCGATTACAATGCTATGTGTATTTCTCCCCTAGGCCATTCTGGTTAAGCGTTTGGTGCAGCAGAATTGCGAAAAATTTGTTGTCTTCTCAACCATTTCTTAGATTCAAACTCCCATATCTCGCGAACGGATTAACCAAACCCAGCAATTCCTTCTGCGTCTGAAAGTAGAAGCTCGCCCGATTACAAAAGTATGTGTATTTTTCCCCTAGGCCATTCTGGTTAAGCGTTTCGAGCAGCAGAAGTGCGAACAATTTGTTGCCTTCTCAACCATTTCTTAGCTTCAAACTCCCATATCTCGCGAACGGATTGACGGAACCCAAAAATTCCTGTTGCGTGTGAAAGTAGAAACTCGCCCGATTACAACGGTATCTGTATTCTTTTCCTAGGCCATTCTGCATAAGCGTTTGGAGCAGCAGAAGTGCGCAAAATTAGTTTCCTGCTTAACCATTTCTTAGCTTCAAACTCCCATATCTCGCGAACGGATTGACGAGACCCAAAAAATCCTGTTGCGTGTGAAAGTAGAAGCTCTCCCGATTACAACGGTATGTATATTTTTTTCCTAGGCCAGTCTGGTTAAGCGTTTGGCGCAGCAGAAGTGCGAACAATTTGTTGCATTCTCAACCATTTCTTAGCTTCAAACTCCCATATCTCGCGAATGGATTGACGAAACCCAAAAATTCCTGTTGCGTGTGAAAGTAGAAGCTCTCCCGATTACAACGGTATGTGTATTTTTTCCCTAGGCCATTCTGGTTAAGCGTTTGGAGCAGTAGAAGTGTGAAAAATTTGTTGTCTTCTCAACCATTTCTTAGATTCAAACTCCCATATCTCGCGAACGGATTGACGAGACCCAAAAATTCCTGTTGCGTGTGAAAGTAGAAGCTCTCCCGATTTCAACGGTATGTATATTTTTTTCCTAGGCCAGTCTGGTTAAGCGTTTGGCGCAGCAGAAGTGCGAACAATTTGTTGCCTTCTCAACCATTTCTTAGCTTCAAACTCCCATATCTCGCGAACGGATTGACGGAACCCAAAAATTCCTGTTGCGTGTGAAAGTAGAAACTCGCCCGATTACAACGGTATGTGTATTCTTTTCCTAGGCCATTCTGCATAAGCGTTTGGAGCAGCAGAAGTGCGCAAAATTAGTTTCCTGCTTAACCATTTCTTAGCTTCAAACTCCAATATCTCGCGAACGGATTGACCAAACCCAAAAATTTCTGCTGCGTCTTAAGGTAGAAACTCGCCCGATTACAACGGTATGAGTATTTTTTCCCTAGGCCATTCTGGTTAAGTGTTTGGAGCAGCAGAAGTGCGAACAATTTGTTGCCTTCTCAACCATTTCTTAGATTCAAACTCCCATATCTCGCGAACGGATTGACCAAACTCAAAAATTCCTATTGCATCTGAAAGTAGAAACTTGCCCGATTACAAAGGTAAGTGTATTTTTTCCCTAGGGCATTCTGGTTAAGCGTTTGGAGCAGCAGAAGTGCGAAAAATTTGTTGCCTTCTCAAACATTTCTTAGATTCAAAATCCCATATCTCGCGAACGGTTTGACCAAACCCAAAAATTCCTGCTGCGTCTGAATGTAGACACTCGCCCGATTACAACGGTATGTGTATTTTTTCCCTAGGCCATTCTGGTTAAGCGTTTGGAGCAGCAGAATTGCGAAAAATTTGTTGCCTTCTCAACCATTTCTTAGCTTCAAACTCCCATATCTCGCGAACGGATTGACGAAACCCAAAAATTCCTTTTGCGTGTGAAAGTAGAAGCTCTCCCGATTACAACCGTATGTATATTTTTTTCCTAGGCCATTCTGGTTAAGCGTTTGGAGCAGCAGAAGTGCGAACAATTTGTTGCCTTCTCAACCATTTCGCAGCTTCAAATTCCCATATCTCGCGAACGGATTGACCAAACCAAAAAATTCCTATTGCATCTGAAATTAGAAACTCGCCCGATTACAAAGGTATGTGTATTTTTTCCCTAGGGCATTCTGGTTAAGCGTTTGGAGCAGCAGAAGTGCGAAAAATTTGTTGTCTTCTCAACCATTTCTTAGATTCAAACTTCCATATCTCGCGAACGACTTGACCAAACCCAAAAATTCCTTTTGCGTCTGAAAGTACACACTCTCCCGATTACAACGTTATGAGTATTTTTTCCCTAGGCCAATCTGGTTAAGCGTTTGGAGCAGGAGAAGTGCGCAAAATTTGTTGCCTACTCAACCATTTCTTAGCTTCAAACACCCATATCTCGCGAACGGATTGACCAAACCCAAAAATTCCTTTTGCGTCTGAAAGTAGAAGCTCGCCCGATTACAAAGCTATGTGTATTTTTTGCCTAGGCCATTCTGGTTAAGCGTTTGGTGCAGCAGAATTGCGAAAAATTTGTTGTCTTCTCAACCATTTCTTAGATTCAAACTCCCATATCTCGCGAGCGGATTGACCAAACCCAAAAATTCCTGCTGCGTCTGAAAGAAGACACTCGCCCGATTACAACGGTATGCGTATTTTTTCCCTGGGCCATTCTGGTTAAGCGTTTCGAGCAGCAGAAGTGCGAAAAATTTGTGGCCTTCTCAACCATTTCTTAGCTTCAAACTCCCATATCTCGCGAATGGATTGACGAAACCTAAAAATTCCTGTTGCGTGTGAAAGTAGAAGCTCTCCTGATTACAACGGTATGTGTATTCTTTTCCTAGGCCATTCTGGTTAAGCGTTTGGAGCAGCAGAAGTGCGAAAAATTTGTGGCCTTCTCAACCATTTCTTAGCTTCAAACTCCCATATCTCGCGAACGGATTGACGAGACCCAAAAATTCCTGTTGCGTGTGAAAGTAGAAGCTCTCCCGATTTCAACGGTATGTATATTTTTTCCCTAGGCCAATCTGGTTAAGCGTTTGGAGCAGGAGAAGTGCGCAAAATTTGTTGCCTACTCAACCATTTCTTAGCTTCAAACACCCATATCTCGGGAACGGATTGACCAAACCCAAAAATTCCTTTTGCGTCTGAAAGTAGAAGCTCGCCCGATTACAATGCTATGTGTATTTCTCCCCTAGGCCATTCTGGTTAAGCGTTTGGTGCAGCAGAATTGCGAAAAATTTGTTGTCTTCTCAACCATTTCTTAGATTCAAACTCCCATATCTCGCGAACGGATTAACCAAACCCAGCAATTCCTTCTGCGTCTGAAAGTAGAAGCTCGCCCGATTACAAAAGTATGTGTATTTTTCCCCTAGGCCATTCTGGTTAAGCGTTTCGAGCAGCAGAAGTGCGAACAATTTGTTGCCTTCTCAACCATTTCTTAGCTTCAAACTCCCATATCTCGCGAACGGATTGACGGAACCCAAAAATTCCTGTTGCGTGTGAAAGTAGAAACTCGCCCGATTACAACGGTATCTGTATTCTTTTCCTAGGCCATTCTGCATAAGCGTTTGGAGCAGCAGAAGTGCGCAAAATTAGTTTCCTGCTTAACCATTTCTTAGCTTCAAACTCCCATATCTCGCGAACGGATTGACGAGACCCAAAAAATCCTGTTGCGTGTGAAAGTAGAAGCTCTCCCGATTACAACGGTATGTATATTTTTTTCCTAGGCCAGTCTGGTTAAGCGTTTGGCGCAGCAGAAGTGCGAACAATTTGTTGCATTCTCAACCATTTCTTAGCTTCAAACTCCCATATCTCGCGAATGGATTGACGAAACCCAAAAATTCCTGTTGCGTGTGAAAGTAGAAGCTCTCCCGATTACAACGGTATGTGTATTTTTTCCCTAGGCCATTCTGGTTAAGCGTTTGGAGCAGTAGAAGTGTGAAAAATTTGTTGTCTTCTCAACCATTTCTTAGATTCAAACTCCCATATCTCGCGAACGGATTGACGAGACCCAAAAATTCCTGTTGCGTGTGAAAGTAGAAGCTCTCCCGATTTCAACGGTATGTATATTTTTTTCCTAGGCCAGTCTGGTTAAGCGTTTGGCGCAGCAGAAGTGCGAACAATTTGTTGCCTTCTCAACCATTTCTTAGCTTCAAACTCCCATATCTCGCGAACGGATTGACGGAACCCAAAAATTCCTGTTGCGTGTGAAAGTAGAAACTCGCCCGATTACAACGGTATGTGTATTCTTTTCCTAGGCCATTCTGCATAAGCGTTTGGAGCAGCAGAAGTGCGCAAAATTAGTTTCCTGCTTAACCATTTCTTAGCTTCAAACTCCAATATCTCGCGAACGGATTGACCAAACCCAAAAATTTCTGCTGCGTCTTAAGGTAGAAACTCGCCCGATTACAACGGTATGAGTATTTTTTCCCTAGGCCATTCTGGTTAAGTGTTTGGAGCAGCAGAAGTGCGAACAATTTGTTGCCTTCTCAACCATTTCTTAGATTCAAACTCCCATATCTCGCGAACGGATTGACCAAACTCAAAAATTCCTATTGCATCTGAAAGTAGAAACTTGCCCGATTACAAAGGTAAGTGTATTTTTTCCCTAGGGCATTCTGGTTAAGCGTTTGGAGCAGCAGAAGTGCGAAAAATTTGTTGCCTTCTCAAACATTTCTTAGATTCAAAATCCCATATCTCGCGAACGGTTTGACCAAACCCAAAAATTCCTGCTGCGTCTGAATGTAGACACTCGCCCGATTACAACGGTATGTGTATTTTTTCCCTAGGCCATTCTGGTTAAGCGTTTGGAGCAGCAGAATTGCGAAAAATTTGTTGCCTTCTCAACCATTTCTTAGCTTCAAACTCCCATATCTCGCGAACGGATTGACGAAACCCAAAAATTCCTTTTGCGTCTGAAAGTAGAAGCTCGCCCGATTACAACCGTATGTATATTTTTTTCCTAGGCCATTCTGGTTAAGCGTTTGGAGCAGCAGAAGTGCGAACAATTTGTTGCCTTCTCAACCATTTCGCAGCTTCAAATTCCCATATCTCGCGAACGGATTGACCAAACCAAAAAATTCCTATTGCATCTGAAATTAGAAACTCGCCCGATTACAAAGGTATGTGTATTTTTTCCCTAGGGCATTCTGGTTAAGCGTTTGGAGCAGCAGAAGTGCGAAAAATTTGTTGTCTTCTCAACCATTTCTTAGATTCAAACTTCCATATCTCGCGAACGACTTGACCAAACCCAAAAATTCCTTTTGCGTCTGAAAGTACACACTCTCCCGATTACAACGTTATGAGTATTTTTTCCCTAGGCCAATCTGGTTAAGCGTTTGGAGCAGGAGAAGTGCGCAAAATTTGTTGCCTACTCAACCATTTCTTAGCTTCAAACACCCATATCTCGCGAACGGATTGACCAAACCCAAAAATTCCTTTTGCGTCTGAAAGTAGAAGCTCGCCCGATTACAAAGCTATGTGTATTTTTTGCCTAGGCCATTCTGGTTAAGCGTTTGGTGCAGCAGAATTGCGAAAAATTTGTTGTCTTCTCAACCATTTCTTAGATTCAAACTCCCATATCTCGCGAGCGGATTGACCAAACCCAAAAATTCCTGCTGCGTCTGAAAGAAGACACTCGCCCGATTACAACGGTATGCGTATTTTTTCCCTGGGCCATTCTGGTTAAGCGTTTCGAGCAGCAGAAGTGCGAAAAATTTGTGGCCTTCTCAACCATTTCTTAGCTTCAAACTCCCATATCTCGCGAATGGATTGACGAAACCTAAAAATTCCTGTTGCGTGTGAAAGTAGAAGCTCTCCTGATTACAACGGTATGTGTATTCTTTTCCTAGGCCATTCTGGTTAAGCGTTTGGAGCAGCAGAAGTGCGAAAAATTTGTGGCCTTCTCAACCATTTCTTAGCTTCAAACTCCCATATCTCGCGAACGGATTGACGAGACCCAAAAATTCCTGTTGCGTGTGAAAGTAGAAGCTCTCCCGATTTCAACGGTATGTATATTTTTTTCCTAGGCCAGTCTGGTTAAGCGTTTGGCGCAGCAGAAGTGCGAACAATTTGTTACCTTCTCAACCATTTCTTAGCTTCAAACTCCCATATCTCGCGAATGGATTGACGAAACCTAAAAATTCCTGTTGCGTGTGAAAGTAGAAGCTCTCCTGATTACAACGGTATGTGTATTTTTTCCCTAGGCCATTCTGGTTAAGCGTTTGGAGCAGTAGAAGTGCGAAAAATTTGTTGTCTTCTCAACCATTTCTTAGATTCAAACTCCCATATCTCGCAAACGGATTGACCAAACCCAAAAATTCCTATTGCATCTGAAAGTAGAAACTCGCCCGATTACAAAGGTAAGTGTATTTTTTCCCTAGGGTATTCTGGTTAAGCGTTTGGAGCAGCAGAAGTGCGAAAAATTTGTTGCCTTCTCAAACATTTCTTAGATTCAAAATCCCATATCTCGCGAACGGTTTGACGAAACCCAAAAATTCCTGTTGCGTGTGAAAGTAGAAGCTCTCCCGATTACAACGGTGTGTATATTTTTTTCCTAGGCCATTCTGGTTAAGCGTTTGGAGCAGCAGAAGTGCGAACAAATTGTTGCCTTCTCAACCATTTCGCAGCTTCAAATTCCCATATCTCGCGAACGGATTGACCAAACCAAAAAATTCCTATTGCATCTGAAATTAGAAACTCGCCCGATTACAAAGGTATGTGTATTTTTTCCCTAGGGCATTCTGGTTAAGCGTTTGGAGCAGCAGAAGTGCGAAAAATTTGTTGTCTTCTCAACCATTTCTTAGATTCAAACTTCCATATCTCGCGAACGACTTGGCCAAACCCAAAAATTCCTTTTGCGTCTGAAAGTACACACTCTCCCGATTACAACGTTATGAGTATTTTTTCCCTAGGCCAATCTGGTTAAGCGTTTGGAGCAGGAGAAGTGCGCAAAATTTGTTGCCTACTCAACCATTTCTTAGCTTCAAACACCCATATCTCGCGAACGGATTGACCAAACCCAAAAATTCCTTTTGCGTCTGAAAGTAGAAGCTCGCCCGATTACAAAGCTATGTGTATTTTTTGCCTAGGCCATTCTGGTTAAGCGTTTGGTGCAGCAGAATTGCGAAAAATTTGTTGTCTTCTCAACCATTTCTTAGATTCAAACTCCCATATCTCGCGAACGGATTGACCAAACCCAAAAATTCCTGCTGCGTCTGAAAGAAGACACTCGCCCGATTACAACGGTATGCGTATTTTTTCCCTGGGCCATTCTGGTTAAGCGTTTCGAGCAGCAGAAGTGCGAAAAATTTGTGGCCTTCTCAACCATTTCTTAGCTTCAAACTCCCATATCTCGCGAACGGATTGACGAGACCCAAAAATTCCTGTTGCGTGTGAAAGTAGAAGCTCTCCCGATTTCAACGGTATGTATATTTTTTTCCTAGGCCAGTCTGGTTAAGCGTTTGGCGCAGCAGAAGTGCGAACAATTTGTTACCTTCTCAACCATTTCTTAGCTTCAAACTCCCATATCTCGCGAATGGATTGACGAAACCTAAAAATTCCTGTTGCGTGTGAAAGTAGAAGCTCTCCTGATTACAACGGTAAGTGTATTTTTTCCCTAGGGCATTCTGGTTAAGCGTTTGGAGCAGCAGAAGTGCGAAAAATTTGTTGCCTTCTCAAACATTTCTTAGATTCAAAATCCCATATCTCGCGAACGGTTTGACCAAACCCAAAAATTCCTGCTGCGTCTGAATGAAGACACTCGCCCGATTACAACGGTATGTGTATTTTTTCCCTAGGCCATTCTGGTTAAGCGTTCGGAGTAGCAGAATTGCGAAAAATTTGTTGCCTTCTCAACCATTTCTTAGCTTCAAGCTCCCATATCTCGCGAACGGATTGACGGAACCCAAAAATTCCTGTTGCGTGTGAAAGTAGAAGCTCTCCCGATTACAACGGTATGTATATTTTTTTCCTAGGCCGGTCTGGTTAAGCGTTTGGCGCAGCAGAATTGCGAACAATTTGTTGCCTTCTCAACCGTTTCTTAGATTCAAACTCCCATATCTCGCAAACGGATTGACCAAACCCAAAAATTCCTATTGCATCTGAAAGTAGAAACTCGCCCGATTACAAAGGTAAGTGTATTTTTTCCCTAGGGTATTCTGGTTAAGCGTTTGGAGCAGCAGAAGTGCGAAAAATTTGTTGCCTTCTCAAACATTTCTTAGATTCAAAATCCCATATCTCGCGAACGGTTTGACCAAACCCAAAAATTCCTGCTGCGTCTGAATGTAGACACTCGCCCGATTACAACGGTATGTGTATTTTTTCCCTAGGCCATTCTGGTTAAGCGTTCGGAGCAGCAGAATTGCGAAAAATTTGTTGCCTTCTCAACCATTTCTTAGCTTCAAGCTCCCATATCTCGCGAACGGATTGACGAAACCCAAAAATTCCTGTTGCGTGTGAAAGTAGAAGCTCTCCCGATTACAACGGTGTGTATATTTTTTTCCTAGGCCATTCTGGTTAAGCGTTTGGAGCAGCAGAAGTGCGAACAAATTGTTGCCTTCTCAACCATTTCTCAGCTTCAAATTCCCATATCTCGCGAACGGATTGAACGAACCAAAAAATTCCTATTGCATCTGAAATTAGAAACGCGCCCGATTACAAAGGTATGTGTATTTTTTCCCTAGGGCATTCTGGTTAAGCGTTTGGAGCAGCAGAAGTGCGAAAAATTTGTTGTCTTCTCAACCATTTCTTAGATTCAAACTTCCATATCTCGCAAACGGATTGACCAAACCCAAAAATTCCTATTGCGTCTGAAAGTAGAAACTCGCCCGATTACAACGGTATGTGTATTTTTTCCCTAGTCCATTCTGTTTAAGCGTTTGGAGCAGCAGAAGTGCGAACAATTTGTTGCCTTCTCAACCATTTCTTAGCTCCAAGCTCCCATATCTCGCGAACGGATTGACCAAACGCAAAAATTCCTGCTGCGTCTGAAAGAAGAAACTCGCCCGATTACAACGGTATGCGTATTTTTTCCCTGGGCCATTCTGGTTAAGCGTTTCGAGCAGCAGAATTGCGAAAAATTTGTTGCCTTCTCAAACATTTGTTAGATTGAAAATCCCATATCTCGCGAACGGTTTGACCAAACCCAAAAATTCCTTCTGCGTCTGAAAGTAGGAGCTCGCCCGATTACAAAGGTATGTGTATTTTTCCCCTAGGCCATTCTGGTTAAGCGTTTCGAGCAGCAGAAGTGCGAACAATTTGTTGCCTTCTCAACCATTTCTTAACTTCAAACTCCCATATCTCGCGAACGGATTGACGGAACCCAAAAATTCCTGTTGCGTGTGAAAGTAGAAACTCTCCCGATTACAACGGTATGTGTATTCTTTTCCTAGGCCATACTGCATAAGCGTTTGGAGCAGCAGAAGTGCGCAAAATTAGATTCCTGCACAACCATTTCTTATCTTCAAACTCCAATATCTCGCGAACGGTTTGACCAAACCCAAAAATTTCTGCTGCGTCTTAAAGTAGAAACTCGCCCGATTACAACGGTATGAGTATTTTTTCCCTAGGCCATTCTGGTTAAGCGTTTGGAGCAGCAGAAGTGCGAACAATTTGTTGCCTTCTCAACCATTTCTTAGATTCAAACTCCCATATCTCGCGAACGGATTGACCAAACCCAAAAATTCCTGCTGCGACTGAAAGTAGACACTCGCCCGATTACAACGGTATGATTTTTTTTTCCCTAAGCCAATCTGGTTAAGCGTTTGGAGCAGCAGAATTGCGAAAAATTTGTTGCCTTCTCAACCATTTCTTAGCTTCAAACTCCCATATCTCGCGAACGGATTGACGAAACCCAAAAATTCCTTTTGCGTGTGAAAGTAGAAGCTCTCCCGATTTCAACGGTATGTATATTTTTTTCCTAGGCCAGTCTGGTTAAGCGTTTGGCGCAGCAGAAGTGCGAACAATTTGTTACCTTCTCAACCATTTCTTAGCTTCAAACTCCCATATCTCGCGAATGGATTGACGAAACCTAAAAATTCCTGTTGCGTGTGAAAGTAGAAGCTCTCCTGATTACAACGGTATGTGTATTTTGTCCCTAGGCCATTCTGGTTAAGCGTTTGGAGCAGTAGAAGTGCGAAAAATTTGTTGTCTTCTCAACCATTTCTTAGATTCAAACTCCCATATCTCGCAAACGGATTGACCAAACCCAAAAATTCCTATTGCATCTGAAAGTAGAAACTCGCCCGATTACAAAGGTAAGTGTATTTTTTCCCTAGGGCATTCTGGTTAAGCGTTTGGAGCAGCAGAAGTGCGAAAAATTTGTTGCCTTCTCAAACATTTCTTAGATTCAAAATCCCATATCTCGCGAACGGTTTGACCAAACCCAAAAATTCCTGCTGCGTCTGAATGAAGACACTCGCCCGATTACAACGGTATGTGTATTTCTTCCCTAGGCCATTCTGGTTAAGCGTTCGGAGTAGCAGAATTGCGAAAAATTTGTTGCCTTCTCAACCATTTCTTAGCTACAAGCTCCCATATCTCGCGAACGGATTGACGGAACCCAAAAATTCCTGTTGCGTGTGAAAGTAGAAGCTCTCCCGATTACAACGGTATGTATATTTTTTTCCTAGGCCGGTCTGGTTAAGCGTTTGGCGCAGCAGAATTGCGAACAATTTGTTGCCTTCTCAACCATTTCTTAGCTTCAAACTCCCATATCTCGCGAATGGATTGACGAAACCCAAAAATTCCTGTTGCGTGTGAAAGTAGAAGCTCTCCTGATTACAACGGTATGTGTATTTTTTCCCTAGGCCATTCTGGTTAAGCGTTTGGAGCAGTAGAAGTGCGAAAAATTTGTTGTCTTCTCAACCATTTCTTAGATTCAAACTCCCATATCTCGCAAACGGATTGACCAAACCCAAAAATTCCTATTGCATCTGAAAGTAGAAACTCGCCCGATTACAAAGGTAAGTGTATTTTTTCCCTAGGGTATTCTGGTTAAGCGTTTGGAGCAGCAGAAGTGCGAAAAATTTGTTGCCTTCTCAAACATTTCTTAGATTCAAAATCCCATATCTCGCGAACGGTTTGACCAAACCCAAAAATTCCTGCTGCGTCTGAATGTAGACACTCGCCCGATTACAACGGTATGTGTATTTTTTCCCTAGGCCATTCTGGTTAAGCGTTCGGAGCAGCAGAATTGCGAAAAATTTGTTGCCTTCTCAACCATTTCTTAGCTTCAAGCTCCCATATCTCGCGAACGGATTGACGAAACCCAAAAATTCCTGTTGCGTGTGAAAGTAGAAGCTCTCCCGATTACAACGGTGTGTATATTTTTTTCCTAGGCCATTCTGGTTAAGCGTTTGGAGCAGCAGAAGTGCGAACAAATTGTTGCCTTCTCAACCATTTCGCAGCTTCAAATTCCCATATCTCGCGAACGGATTGACCAAACCAAAAAATTCCTATTGCATCTGAAATTAGAAACTCGCCCGATTACAAAGGTATGTGTATTTTTTCCCTAGGGCATTCTGGTTAAGCGTTTGGAGCAGCAGAAGTGCGAAAAATTTGTTGTCTTCTCAACCATTTCTTAGATTCAAACTTCCATATCTCGCGAACGACTTGACCAAACCCAAAAATTCCTTTTGCGTCTGAAAGTACACACTCTCCCGATTACAACGTTATGAGTATTTTTTCCCTAGGCCAATCTGGTTAAGCGTTTGGAGCAGGAGAAGTGCGCAAAATTTGTTGCCTACTCAACCATTTCTTAGCTTCAAACACCCATATCTCGCGAACGGATTGACCAAACCCAAAAATTCCTTTTGCGTCTGAAAGTAGAAGCTCGCCCGATTACAAAGCTATGTGTATTTTTTGCCTAGGCCATTCTGGTTAAGCGTTTGGTGCAGCAGAATTGCGAAAAATTTGTTGTCTTCTCAACCATTTCTTAGATTCAAACTCCCATATCTCGCGAACGGATTGACCAAACCCAAAAATTCCTGCTGCGTCTGAAAGAAGACACTCGCCCGATTACAACGGTATGCGTATTTTTTCCCTGGGCCATTCTGGTTAAGCGTTTCGCGCAGCAGAAGTGCGAAAAATTTGTGGCCTTCTCAACCATTTCTTAGCTTCAAACTCCCATATCTCGCGAACGGATTGACGAGACCCAAAAATTCCTGTTGCGTGTGAAAGTAGAAGCTCTCCCGATTTCAACGGTATGTATATTTTTTTCCTAGGCCAGTCTGGTTAAGCGTTTGGCGCAGCAGAAGTGCGAACAATTTGTTACCTTCTCAACCATTTCTTAGCTTCAAACTCCCATATCTCGCGAATGGATTGACGAAACCTAAAAATTCCTGTTGCGTGTGAAAGTAGAAGCTCTCCTGATTACAACGGTATGTGTATTTTTTCCCTAGGCCATTCTGGTTAAGCGTTTGGAGCAGTAGAAGTGCGAAAAATTTGTTGTCTTCCCAACCATTTCTTAGCTTCAAACTCCCATATCTCGCAAACGGATTGACCAAACCCAAAAATTCCTATTGCATCTGAAAGTAGAAACTCGCCCGATTACAAAGGTAAGTGTATTTTTTCCCTAGGGCATTCTGGTTAAGCGTTTGGAGCAGCAGAAGTGCGAAAAATTTGTTGCCTTCTCAAACATTTCTTAGATTCAAAATCCCATATCTCGCGAACGGTTTGACCAAACCCAAAAATTCCTGCTGCGTCTGAATGAAGACACTCGCCCGATTACAACGGTATGTGTATTTTTTCCCTAGGCCATTCTGGTTAAGCGTTCGGAGTAGCAGAATTGCGAAAAATTTGTTGCCTTCTCAACCATTTCTTAGCTTCAAGCTCCCATATCTCGCGAACGGATTGACGGAACCCAAAAATTCCTGTTGCGTGTGAAAGTAGAAGCTCTCCCGATTACAACGGTATGTATATTTTTTTCCTAGGCCGGTCTGGTTAAGCGTTTGGCGCAGCAGAAGTGCGAACAATTTGTTGCCTTCTCAACCATTTCTTAGCTTCAAACTCCCATATCTCGCGAATGGATTGACGAAATCCAAAAATTCCTGTTGCGTGTGAAAGTAGAAGCTCTCCTGATTACAACGGTATGTGTATTTTTTCCCTAGGCCATTCTGGTTAAGCGTTTGGAGCAGTAGAAGTGCGAAAAATTTGTTGTCTTCTCAACCATTTCTTAGATTCAATCTCCCATATCTCGCAAACGGATTGACCAAACCCAAAAATTCCTATTGCATCTGAAAGTAGAAACTCGCCCGATTACAAAGGTAAGTGTATTTTTTCCCTAGGGCATTCTGGTTAAGCGTTTGGAGCAGCAGAATTGCGAAAAATTTGTTGCCTTCTCAAACATTTCTTAGATTCAAAATCCCATATCTCGCGAACGGTTTGACCAAACCCAAAAATTCCTGCTGCGTCTGAATGAAGACACTCGCCCGATTACAACGGTATGTGTATTTTTTCCCTAGGCCATTCTGGTTAAGCGTTCGGAGTAGCAGAATTGCGAAAAATTTGTTGCCTTCTCAACCATTTCTTAGCTTCAAGCTCCCATATCTCGCGAACGGATTGACGGAACCCAAAAATTCCTGTTGCCTGTGAAAGTAGAAGCTCTCCCGATTACAACGGTACGTATATTTTTTTCCTAGGCCGGTCTGGTTAAGCGTTTGGCGCAGCAGAATTGCGAACAATTTGTTGCCTTCTCAACCATTTCTTAGCTTCAAACTCCCATATCTCGCGAATGGATTGACGAAACCCAAAAATTCCTGTTGCGTGTGAAAGTAGAAGCTCTCCTGATTACAACGGTATGTGTATTTTTTCCCTAGGCCAGTCTGGTTAAGCGTTTGGAGCAGCAGAAGTGCGAAAAATTTGTTGTCTTCTCAACCATTTCTTAGATTCAAACTTCCATATCTCGCAAACGGATTGACCAAACCCAAAAATTCCTATTGCGTCTGAAAGTAGAAACTCGCCCGATTACAACGGTATGTGTATTTTTTCCCTAGTCCATTCTGTTTAAGCGTTTGGAGCAGCAGAAGTGCGAACAATTTGTTGCCTTCTCAACCATTTCTTAGCTCCAAGCTCCCATATCTCGCGAACGGATTGACCAAACGCAAAAATTCCTGCTGCGTCTGAAAGAAGAAACTCGCCCGATTACAACGGTATGCGTATTTTTTCCCTGGGCCATTCTGGTTAAGCGTTTCGAGCAGCAGAAGTGCGAACAATTTGTTGCCTTCTCAACCATTTCTTAACTTCAAACTCCCATATCTCGCGAACGGATTGACGGAACCCAAAAATTCCTGTTGCGTGTGAAAGTAGAAACTCTCCCGATTACAACGGTATGTGTATTCTTTTCCTAGGCCATTCTGCATAAGCGTTTGGAGCAGCAGAAGTGCGCAAAATTAGATTCCTGCTCAACCATTTCTTAGCTTCAAACTCCAATATCTCGCGAACGGTTTGACCAAACCCAAAAATTTCTGCTGCGTCTTAAAGTAGAAACTCGCCCGATTACAACGGTATGAGTATTTTTTCCCTAGGCCATTCTGGTTAAGCGTTTGGAGCAGCAGAAGTGCGAACAATTTGTTGCCTTCTCAACCATTTCTTAGATTCAAACTCCCATATCTCGCGAACGGATTGACCAAACCCAAAAATTCCTGCTGCGACTGAAAGTAGACACTCGCCCGATTACAACGGTATGATTTTTTTTTCCCTAGGCCAATCTGGTTAAGCGTTTGGAGCAGCAGAATTGCGAAAAATTTGTTGCCTTCTCAACCATTTCTTAGCTTCAAACTCCCATATCTCGCGAACGGATTGACGAAACCCAAAAATTCCTTTTGCGTGTGAAAGTAGAAGCTCTCCCGATTACAACGGTATGTATATTTTTTTCCTAGGCCATTCTGGTTAAGCGTTTGGAGCAGCAGAAGTGCGAACAATTTGTTGCCTTCTCAACCATTTCGCAGCTTCAAATTCCCATATCTCGCGAACGGATTGACCAAACCAAAAAATTCCTATTGCATCTGAAATTAGAAACTCGCCCGATTACATAGGTATGTGTATTTTTTCCCTAGGGCATTCTGGTTAAGCGTTTGGAGCAGCAGAAGTGCGAAAAATTTGTTGTCTTCTCAACCATTTCTTAGATTCAAACTTCCATATCTCGCGAACGACTTGACCAAACCCAAAAATTCCTTTTGCGTCTGAAAGTACACACTCTCCCGATTACAACGTTATGAGTATTTTTTCCCTAGGCCAATCTGGTTAAGCGTTTGGAGCAGGAGAAGTGCGCAAAATTTGTTGCCTACTCAACCATTTCTTAGCTTCAAACACCCATATCTCGCGAACGGATTGACCAAACCCAAAAATTCCTTTTGCGTCTGAAAGTAGAAGCTCGCCCGATTACAAAGCTATGTGTATTTTTTGCCTAGGCCATTCTGGTTAAGCGTTTGGTGCAGCAGAATTGCGAAAAATTTGTTGTCTTCTCAACCATTTCTTAGATTCAAACTCCCATATCTCGCGAACGGATTGACGGAACCCAAAAATTCCTGTTGCGTGTGAAAGTAGAAACTCTCCCGATTACAACGGTATGTGTATTCTTTTCCTAGGCCATTCTGCATAAGCGTTTGGAGCAGCAGAAGTGCGCAAAATTAGATTCCTGCTCAACCATTTCTTAGCTTCAAACTCCAATATCTCTCGAACGGTTTGACCAAACCCAAAAATTTCTGCTGCGTCTTAAAGTAGAAACTCGCCCGATTACAACGGTATGAGTATTTTTTCCCTAGGCCATTCTGGTTAAGCGTTTGGAGCAGCAGAAGTGCGAACAATTTGTTGCCTTCTCAACCATTTCTTAGATTCAAACTCCCATATCTCGCGAACGGATTGACCAAACCCAAAAATTCCTGCTGCGACTGAAAGTAGACACTCGCCCGATTACAACGGTATGATTTTTTTTTCCCTAGGCCAATCTGGTTAAGCGTTTGGAGCAGCAGAATTGCGAAAAATTTGTTGCCTTCTCAACCATTTCTTAGCTTCAAACTCCCATATCTCGCGAACGGATTAACGAAACCCAAAAATTCCTTTTGCGTGTGAAAGTAGAAGCTCTCCCGATTACAACGGTATGTATATTTTTTTCCTAGGCCATTCTGGTTAAGCGTTTGGAGCAGCAGAAGTGCGAACAATTTGTTGCCTTCTCAACCATTTCGCAGCTTCAAATTCCCATATCTCGCGAACGGATTGACCAAACCAAAAAATTCCTATTGCATCTGAAATTAGAAACTCGCCCGATTACATAGGTATGTGTATTTTTTCCCTAGGGCATTCTGGTTAAGCGTTTGGAGCAGCAGAAGTGCGAAAAATTTGTTGTCTTCTCAACCATTTCTTAGATTCAAACTTCCATATCTCGCGAACGACTTGACCAAACCCAAAAATTCCTTTTGCGTCTGAAAGTACACACTCTCCCGATTACAACGTTATGAGTATTTTTTCCCTAGGCCAATCTGGTTAAGCGTTTGGAGCAGGAGAAGTGCGCAAAATTTGTTGCCTACTCAACCATTTCTTAGCTTCAAACACCCATATCTCGCGAACGGATTGACCAAACCCAAAAATTCCTTTTGCGTCTGAAAGTAGAAGCTCGCCCGATTACAAAGCTATGTGTATTTTTTGCCTAGGCCATTCTGGTTAAGCGTTTGGTGCAGCAGAATTGCGAAAAATTTGTTGTCTTCTCAACCATTTCTTAGATTCAAACTCCCATATCTCGCGAACGGATTGACCAAACCCAAAAATTCCTGCTGCGTCTGAAAGAAGACACTCGCCCGATTACAACGGTATGCGTATTTTTTCCCTGGGCCATTCTGGTTAAGCGTTTCGAGCAACAGAAGTGCGAAAAATTTGTGGCCTTCTCAACCATTTCTTAGCTTCAAACTCCCATATCTCGCGAACGGATTGACGAGACCCAAAAATTCCTGTTGCGTGTGAAAGTAGAAGCTCTCCCGATTACAACGGTATGTATATTTTTTTCCTAGGCCAGTCTGGTTAAGCGTTTGGCGCAGCAGAAGTGCGAACAATTTGTTACCTTCTCAACCATTTCTTAGATTCAAACTCCCATATCTCGCGAATGGATTGACGAAACCTAAAAATTCCTGTTGCGTGTGAAAGTAGAAGCACTCCTGATTACAACGGTATGTGTATTTTTCCCTAGGCCATTCTGGTTAAGCGTTTGGAGCAGTAGAAGTGCGAAAAATTTGTTGTCTTCTCAACCATTTCTTAGATTCAAACTCCCATATCTCGCAAACGGATTGACCAAACCCAAAAATTCCTATTGCATCTGAAAGTAGAAACTCGCCCGATTACAAAGGTAAGTGTATTTTTTCCCTAGGGCATTCTGGTTAAGCGTTTGGAGCAGCAGAAGTGCGAAAAATTTGTTGCCTTCTCAAACATTTCTTAGATTCAAAATCCCATATCTCGCGAACGGTTTGACCAAACCCAAAAATTCCTGCTGCGTCTGAAAGAAGAAACTCGCCCGATTACAACGGTATGCGTATTTTTTCCCTGGGCCATTCTGGTTAAGCGTTTCGAGCAGCAGAAGTGCGAACAATTTGTTGCCTTCTCAACCATTTCTTAACTTCAAACTCCCATATCTCGCGAACGGATTGACGGAACCCAAAAATTCCTGTTGCGTGTGAAAGTAGAAACTCTCCCGATTACAACGGTATGTGTATTCTTTTCCTAGGCCATTCTGCATAAGCGTTTGGAGCAGCAGAAGTGCGCAAAATTAGATTCCTGCTCAACCATTTCTTAGCTTCAAACTCCAATATCTCGCGAACGGTTTGACCAAACCCAAAAATTTCTGCTGCGTCTTAAAGTAGAAACTCGCCCGATTACAACGGTATGAGTATTTTTTCCCTAGGCCATTCTGGTTAAGCGTTTGGAGCAGCAGAAGTGCGAACAATTTGTTGCCTTCTCAACCATTTCTTAGATTCAAACTCCCATATCTCGCGAACGGATTGACCAAACCCAAAAATTCCTGCTGCGACTGAAAGTAGACACTCGCCCGATTACAACGGTATGATTTTTTTTTCCCTAGGCCAATCTGGTTAAGCGTTTGGAGCAGCAGAATTGCGAAAAATTTGTTGCCTTCTCAACCATTTCTTAGCTTCAAACTCCCATATCTCGCGAACGGATTGACGAAACCCAAAAATTCCTTTTGCGTGTGAAAGTAGAAGCTCTCCCGATTACAACGGTATGTATATTTTTTTCCTAGGCCATTCTGGTTAAGCGTTTGGAGCAGCAGAAGTGCGAACAATTTGTTGCCTTCTCAACCATTTCGCAGCTTCAAATTCCCATATCTCGCGAACGGATTGACCAAACCAAAAAATTCCTATTGCATCTGAAATTAGAAACTCGCCCGATTACATAGGTATGTGTATTTTTTCCCTAGGGCATTCTGGTTAAGCGTTTGGAGCAGCAGAAGTGCGAAAAATTTGTTGTCTTCTCAACCATTTCTTAGATTCAAACTTCCATATCTCGCGAACGACTTGACCAAACCCAAAAATTCCTTTTGCGTCTGAAAGTACACACTCTCCCGATTACAACGTTATGAGTATTTTTTCCCTAGGCCAATCTGGTTAAGCGTTTGGAGCAGGAGAAGTGCGCAAAATTTGTTGCCTACTCAACCATTTCTTAGCTTCAAACACCCATATCTCGCGAACGGATTGACCAAACCCAAAAATTCCTTTTGCGTCTGAAAGTAGAAGCTCGCCCGATTACAAAGCTATGTGTATTTTTTGCCTAGGCCATTCTGGTTAAGCGTTTGGTGCAGCAGAATTGCGAAAAATTTGTTGTCTTCTCAACCATTTCTTAGATTCAAACTCCCATATCTCGCGAACGGATTGACGGAACCCAAAAATTCCTGTTGCGTGTGAAAGTAGAAACTCTCCCGATTACAACGGTATGTGTATTCTTTTCCTAGGCCATTCTGCATAAGCGTTTGGAGCAGCAGAAGTGCGCAAAATTAGATTCCTGCTCAACCATTTCTTAGCTTCAAACTCCAATATCTCTCGAACGGTTTGACCAAACCCAAAAATTTCTGCTGCGTCTTAAAGTAGAAACTCGCCCGATTACAACGGTATGAGTATTTTTTCCCTAGGCCATTCTGGTTAAGCGTTTGGAGCAGCAGAAGTGCGAACAATTTGTTGCCTTCTCAACCATTTCTTAGATTCAAACTCCCATATCTCGCGAACGGATTGACCAAACCCAAAAATTCCTGCTGCGACTGAAAGTAGACACTCGCCCGATTACAACGGTATGATTTTTTTTTCCCTAGGCCAATCTGGTTAAGCGTTTGGAGCAGCAGAATTGCGAAAAATTTGTTGCCTTCTCAACCATTTCTTAGCTTCAAACTCCCATATCTCGCGAACGGATTAACGAAACCCAAAAATTCCTTTTGCGTGTGAAAGTAGAAGCTCTCCCGATTACAACGGTATGTATATTTTTTTCCTAGGCCATTCTGGTTAAGCGTTTGGAGCAGCAGAAGTGCGAACAATTTGTTGCCTTCTCAACCATTTCGCAGCTTCAAATTCCCATATCTCGCGAACGGATTGACCAAACCAAAAAATTCCTATTGCATCTGAAATTAGAAACTCGCCCGATTACATAGGTATGTGTATTTTTTCCCTAGGGCATTCTGGTTAAGCGTTTGGAGCAGCAGAAGTGCGAAAAATTTGTTGTCTTCTCAACCATTTCTTAGATTCAAACTTCCATATCTCGCGAACGACTTGACCAAACCCAAAAATTCCTTTTGCGTCTGAAAGTACACACTCTCCCGATTACAACGTTATGAGTATTTTTTCCCTAGGCCAATCTGGTTAAGCGTTTGGAGCAGGAGAAGTGCGCAAAATTTGTTGCCTACTCAACCATTTCTTAGCTTCAAACACCCATATCTCGCGAACGGATTGACCAAACCCAAAAATTCCTTTTGCGTCTGAAAGTAGAAGCTCGCCCGATTACAAAGCTATGTGTATTTTTTGCCTAGGCCATTCTGGTTAAGCGTTTGGTGCAGCAGAATTGCGAAAAATTTGTTGTCTTCTCAACCATTTCTTAGATTCAAACTCCCATATCTCGCGAACGGATTGACCAAACCCAAAAATTCCTGCTGCGTCTGAAAGAAGACACTCGCCCGATTACAACGGTATGCGTATTTTTTCCCTGGGCCATTCTGGTTAAGCGTTTCGAGCAACAGAAGTGCGAAAAATTTGTGGCCTTCTCAACCATTTCTTAGCTTCAAACTCCCATATCTCGCGAACGGATTGACGAGACCCAAAAATTCCTGTTGCGTGTGAAAGTAGAAGCTCTCCCGATTACAACGGTATGTATATTTTTTTCCTAGGCCAGTCTGGTTAAGCGTTTGGCGCAGCAGAAGTGCGAACAATTTGTTACCTTCTCAACCATTTCTTAGATTCAAACTCCCATATCTCGCGAATGGATTGACGAAACCTAAAAATTCCTGTTGCGTGTGAAAGTAGAAGCACTCCTGATTACAACGGTATGTGTATTTTTCCCTAGGCCATTCTGGTTAAGCGTTTGGAGCAGTAGAAGTGCGAAAAATTTGTTGTCTTCTCAACCATTTCTTAGATTCAAACTCCCATATCTCGCAAACGGATTGACCAAACCCAAAAATTCCTATTGCATCTGAAAGTAGAAACTCGCCCGATTACAAAGGTAAGTGTATTTTTTCCCTAGGGCATTCTGGTTAAGCGTTTGGAGCAGCAGAAGTGCGAAAAATTTGTTGCCTTCTCAAACATTTCTTAGATTCAAAATCCCATATCTCGCGAACGGTTTGACCAAACCCAAAAATTCCTGCTGCGTCTGAATGAAGACACTCGCCCGATTACAACGGTATGTGTATTTTTTCCCTAGGCCATTCTGGTTAAGCGTTCGGAGTAGCAGAATTGCGAAAAATTTGTTGCCTTCTCAACCATTTCTTAGCTTCAAGCTCCCATATCTCGCGAACGGATTGACGGAACCCAAAAATTCCTGTTGCGTGTGAAAGTAGAAGCTCTCCCGATTACAACGGTATGTATATTTTTTTCCTAGGCCGGTCTGGTTAAGCGTTTGGCGCAGCAGAAGTGCGAACAATTTGTTGCCTTCTCAACCATTTCTCAGCTTCAAATTCCCATATCTCGCGAACGGATTGACCAAACCAAAAAATTCCTATTGCATCTGAAATTAGAAACGCGCCCGATTACAAAGGTATGTGTATTTTTTCCCTAGGGCATTCTGGTTAAGCGTTTGGAGCAGCAGAAGTGCGAAAAATTTGTTGTCTTCTCAACCATTTCTTAGATTCAAACTTCCATATCTCGCAAACGGATTGACCAAACCCAAAAATTCCTATTGCGTCTGAAAGTAGAAACTCGCCCGATTACAACGGTATGTGTATTTTTTCCCTAGTCCATTCTGTTTAAGCGTTTGGAGCAGCAGAAGTGCGAACAATTTGTTGCCTTCTCAACCATTTCTTAGCTCCAAGCTCCCATATCTCGCGAACGGATTGACCAAACGCAAAAATTCCTGCTGCGTCTGAAAGAAGAAACTCGCCCGATTACAACGGTATGCGTATTTTTTCCCTGGGCCATTCTGGTTAAGCGTTTCGAGCAACAGAATTGCGAAAAATTTGTTGCCTTCTCAAACATTTGTTAGATTGAAAATCCCATATCTCGCGAACGGTTTGACCAAACCAAAAATTCCTTCTGCGTCTGAAAGTAGGAGCTCGCCCGATTACAAAGGTATGTGTATTTTTCCCCTAGGCCATTCTGGTTAAGCGTTTCGAGCAGCAGAAGTGCGAACAATTTGTTGCCTTCTCAACCATTTCTTAACTTCAAACTCCCATATCTCGCGAACGGATTGACGGAACCCAAAAATTCCTGTTGCGTGTGAAAGTAGAAACTCTCCCGATTACAACGGTATGTGTATTCTTTTCCTAGGCCATTCTGCATAAGCGTTTGGAGCAGCAGAAGTGCGAAAATTAGATTCCTGCTCAACCATTTCTTAGCTTCAAACTCCAATATCTCGCGAACGGTTTGACCAAAGCCAAAAATTTCTGCTGCGTCTTAAAGTAGAAACTCGCCCGATTACAACGGTATGAGTATTTTTTCCCTAGGCCATTCTGTTTAAGCGTTTGGAGCAGCAGAAGTGCGAACAATTTGTTGCCTTCTCAACCATTTCTTAGATTCAAACTCCCATATCTCGCGAACAGATTGACCAAACCCAAAAATTCCTGCTGCGTCTGAAAGAAGAAACTCGCCCGATTACAACGGTATGAGTATTTTTTCCCTAGGCCATTCTGGTTAAGCGTTTGGAGCAGCAGAAGTGCGAACAATTTGTTGCCTTCTCAACCATTTCTTAGATTCAAACTCCCATATCTCGCGAATGGATTGACGAAACCTAAAAATTCCTGTTGCGTGTGAAAGTAGAAGCTCTCCTGATTACAACGGTATGTGTATTTTTTCCCTAGGCCATTCTGGTTAAGCGTTTGGAGCAGTAGAATTGCGAAAAATTTGTTGTCTTCTCAACCATTTCTTAGATTCAAACTCCCATATCTCGCAAACGGATTGACCAAACCCAAAAATTCCTATTGCATCTGAAAGTAGAAACTCGCCCGATTACAAAGGTAAGTGTATTTTTTCCCTAGGGCATTCTGGTTAAGCGTTAGGAGCAGCAGAAGTGCGCAAAATTTGTTGCCTACTCAACCATTTCTTAGCTTCAAACACCCATATCTCGCGAACGGATTGACCAAACCCAAAAATTCCTTTTGCGTCTGAAAGTAGAAGCTCGCCCGATTACAAAGCTATGTGTATTTTTTGCCTAGGCCATTCTGGTTAAGCGTTTGGTGCAGCAGAATTGCGAAAAATTTGTTTTCTTCTCAACCATTTCTTAGATTCAAACTCCCATATCTCGCGAACGGGTTGACCAAACCCAAAAATTCCTGCTGCGTCTGAAAGAAGACACTCGCCCGATTACAAAGGTAAGTGTATTTTTTCCCTGGGCCATTCTGGTTAAGCGTTTCGAGCAGCAGAAGTGCGAAAAATTTGTGGCCTTCTCAACCATTTCTTAGCTTCAAACTCCCATACCTCGCGAACGGATTGACGAGACCCAAAAATTCCTGTTGCGTGTGAAAGTAGAAGCTCTCCCGATTACAACGGTATGTATATTTGTTTCCTAGGCCAGTCTGGTTAAGCGTTTGGCGCAGCAGAAGTGCGAACAATTTGTTGCCTTCTCAACCATTTCTTAGATTGAAACTCCCATATCTCGCGAACGGATTGACCAAACCCAAAAATTCCTGCTGCGACTGAAAGTAGACACTCGCCCGATTACAACGGTATGTGTATTCTTTTCCTAGGCCATTCTGCATAAGCGTTTGGAGCAGCAGAAGTGCGCAAAATTAGTTTCCTGCTTAACCATTTCTTAGATTCAAACTCCAATATCTCGCGAACGGATTGACCAAACCCAAAAATTTCTGCTGCGTCTTAAAGTAGAAACTCGCCCGATTACAACGGTATGAGTATTTTTTCCCTAGGCCATTCTGGTTAAGTGTTTGGAGCAGCAGAAGTGCGAACAATTTGTTGCCTTCTCAACCATTTCTTAGATTCAAACTCCCATATCTCGCGAACGGATTGACCAAACTCAAAAATTCCTGCTGCGTCTGAAAGAAGAAACTCGCCCGATTACAACGGTATGCGTATTTTTTCCCTGGGCCATTCTGGTTAAGCGTTTCGAGCAGCAGAATTGCGAAAAATTTGTGGCCTTCTCAACCATTTCTTAGCTTCAAACTCCCATATCTCGCGAACGGATTGACGAGACCAAAAAATTCCTGTTGCGTGTGAAAGTAGAAGCTCTCCCGATTACAACGGTATGTATATTTTTTTCCTAGGCTAGTCTGGTTAAGCGTTTGGCGCAGCAGAAGTGCGAACAATTTGTTGCCTTCTCAACCATTTCTTAGCTTCAAACTCCCATATCTCGCGAATGGATTGACGAAACCCAAAAATTCCTGTTGCGTCTGGAAGTAGAAGCTCGCCCGATTACAAAGCTATGTGTATTTTTTGCCTAGGCCATTCTGGTTATGCGTTTGGTGCAGCAGAATTGCGAAAAATTTGTTTTCTTCTCAACCATTTCTTAGATTCACACCCCCATATCTCGCGAACGGATTGACCAAACCCAAAAATTCCTGCTGCGTCTGAAAGAAGACACTCGCCCGATTACAAAGGTAAGTGTATTTTTTCCCTGGGCCATTCTGGTTAAGCGTTTCGAGCAGCAGAAGTGCGAAAAATTTGTGGCCTTCTCAACCATTTCTTAGCTTCAAACTCCCATATCTCGCGAACGGATTGACGAGACCCAAAAATTCCTGTTGCGTGTGAAAGTAGAAGCTCTCCCGATTACAACGGTATGTATATTTGTTTCCTAGGCCAGTCTGGTTAAGCGTTTGGCGCAGCAGAAGTGCGAACAATTTGTTGCCTTCTCAACCATTTCTTAGATTCAAACTCCCATATCTCGCGAACGGATTGACCAAACCCAAAAATTCCTGCTGCGACTGAAAGTAGACACTCGCCCGATTACAACGGTATGTGTATTTTTCCCCTAGGCCATTCTGGTTAAGCGTTTCGAGCAGCAGAAGTGCGAACAATTTGTTGCCTTCTCAACCATTTCTTAGTTTCAAACTCCCATATCTCGCGAACGGATTGACGGAACCCAAAAATTCCTGTTGCGTGTGAAAGTAGAAACTCGCCCGATTACAACGGTATGAGTATTTTTTCCCTAGGCCATTCTGGTTAAGTGTTTGGAGCAGCAGAAGTGCGAACAATTTGTTGCCTTCTCAACCATTTCTTAGATTCAAACTCCCATATCTCGCGAACGGATTGACCAAACTCAAAAATTCCTGCTGCGTCTGAAAGAAGAAACTCGCCCGATTACAACGGTATGCGTATTTTTTCCCTGGGCCATTCTGGTTAAACGTTTCGAGCAGCAGAAGTGCGAAAAATTTGTGGCCTTCTCAACCATTTCTTAGCTTCAAACTCCCATATCTCGCGAACGGATTGACGAGACCAAAAAATTCCTGTTGCGTGTGAAAGTAGAAGCTCTCCCGATTACAACGGTATGTATATTTTTTTCCTAGGCCAGTCCGGTTAAGCGTTTGGCGCAGCAGAAGTGCGAACAATTTGTTGCCTTCTCAACCATTTCTTAGCTTCAAACTCCCATATCTCGCGAATGGATTGACGAAACCCAAAAATTCCTGTTGCGTGTGAAAGTAGAAGCTCTCCCGATTACAACGGTATGTGTATTTTTTCCCTAGGCCATTCTGGTTAAGCGTTTGGAGCAGTAGAAGTGTGAAAAATTTGTTGTCTTCTCAACCATTTCTTAGATTCAAACTCCCATATCTCGCAAACGGATTGACCAAACCCAAAAATTCCTATTGCATCTGAAAGTAGAAACTTGCCCGATTACAAAGGTAAGTGTATTTATTCCCTAGGGCATTCTGGTTAAGCGTTTGGAGCAGCAGAAGTGCGAAAAATTTGTTGCCTTCTCAAACATTTCTTAGATTCAAAATCCCATATCTCGCGAACGGTTTGACCAAACCCAAAAATTCCTGCTGCGTCTGAATGTAGACACTCGCCCGATTACAACGGTATGTGTATTTTTTCCCTAGGGCATTCTGGTTAAGCGTTTGGAGCAGCAGAAGTGCGAAAAATTTGTTGTCTTCTCAACCATTTCTTAGATTCAAAGTTCCATATCTCGCGAACGACTTGACCAAACCCAAAAATTCCTTTTGCGTCTGAAAGTACACACTCTCCCGATTACAACGTTATGAGTATTTTTTCCCTAGGCCAATCTGGTTAAGCGTTTGGAGCAGGAGAAGTGCGCAAAATTTGTTGCCTACTCAACCATTTCTTAGCTTCAAACACCCATATCTCGCGAACGGATTGACCAAACCCAAAAATTCCTTTTGCGTCTGAAAGTAGAAGCTCGCCCGATTACAAAGCTATGTGTATTTTTTGCCTAGGCCATTCTGGTTAAGCGTTTGGTGCAGCAGAATTGCGAAAAATTTGTTGTCTTCTCAACCATTTCTTAGATTCAATCTCCCATATCTCGCGAAAGGATTGACCAAACCCAAAAATTCCTTTTGCGTCTGAAAGTAGAAGCTCGCCCGATTACAAAGCTATGTGTATTTTTTGCCTAGGCCATTCTGGTTAAGCGTTTGGTGCAGCAGAATTGCGAAAAATTTGTTTTCTTCTCAACCATTTCTTAGATTCAAACTCCCATATCTCGCGAACGGATTGACCAAACCCAAAAATTCCTGCTGCGTCTGAAAGAAGACACTCGCCCGATTACAAAGGTAAGTGTATTTTTTCCCTGGGCCATTCTGGTTAAGCGTTTCGAGCAGCAGAATTGCGAAAAATTTGTGGCCTTCTCAACCATTTCTTAGCTTCAAACTCCCATATCTCGCGAACGGATTGACGAGACCCAAAAATTCCTGTTGCGTGTGAAAGTAGAAGCTCTCCCGATTACAACGGTATGTATATTTGTTTCCTAGGCCAGTCTGGTTAAGCGTTTGGCGCAGCAGAAGTGCGAACAATTTGTTGCCTTCTCAACCATTTCTTAGATTCAAACTCCCATATCTCGCGAACGGATTGACCAAACCCAAAAATTCCTGCTGCGACTGAAAGTAGACACTCGCCCGATTACAACGGTATGATTTTTTTTTCCCTAGGCCAATCTGGTTAAGCGTTTGGAGCAGGAGAAGTGCGAAAAATTTGTTGCCTACTCAACCATTTCTTAGCTTCAAACACCCATATCTCGGGAACGGATTGACCAAACCCAAAAATTCCTTTTGCGTCTGAAAGTAGAAGCTCGCCCGATTACAATGCTATGTGTATTTCTCCCCTAGGCCATTCTGGTTAAGCGTTTGGTGCAGCAGAATTGCGAAAAATTTGTTGTCTTCTCAACCATTTCTTAGATTCAAACTCCCATATCTCGCGAACGGATTAACCAAACCCAGCAATTCCTTCTGCGTCTGAAAGTAGAAGCTCGCCCGATTACAAAGGTATGTGTATTTTTCCCCTAGGCCATTCTGGTTAAGCGTTTCGAGCAGCAGAAGTGCGAACAATTTGTTGCCTTCTCAACCATTTCTTAGCTTCAAACTCCCATATCTCGCGAACGGATTGACGGAAGCCAAAAATTCCTGTTGCGTGTGAAAGTAGAAACTCGCCCGATTACAACGGTATGTGTATTCTTTTCCTAGGCCATTCTGCATAAGCGTTTGGAGCAGCAGAAGTGCGCAAAATTAGTTTCCTGCTTAACCATTTCTTAGATTCAAACTCCAATATCTCGCGAACGGATTGACCAAACCCAAAAATTTCTGCTGCGTCTTAAAGAAGAAACTCGCCCGATTACAACGGTATGAGTATTTTTTCCCTAGGCCATTCTGGTTAAGTGTTTGGAGCAGCAGAATTGCGAACAATTTGTTGCCTTCTCAACCATTTCTTAGATTCAAACTCCCATATCTCGCGAACGGATTGACCAAACTCAAAAATTCCTGCTGCGTCTGAAAGAAGAATCTCGCCCGATTACAACGGTATGCGTATTTTTTCCCTGGGCCATTCTGGTTAAGCGTTTCGAGCAGCAGAAGTGCGAAAAATTTGTGGCCTTCTCAACCATTTCTTAGCTTCAAACTCCCATATCTCGCGAACGGATTGACGAGACCAAAAAGTTCCTGTTGCGTGTGAAAGTAGAAGCTCTCCCGATTACAACGGTATGTATATTTTTTTCCTAGGCCAGTCTGGTTAAGCGTTTGGCGCAGCAGAAATGCGAACAATTTGTTGCCTTCTCAACCATTTCTTAGCTTCAAACTCCCATATCTCGCGAATGGATTGACGAAACCCAAAAATTCCTGTTGCGTGTGAAAGTAGAAGCTCTCCCGATTACAACGGTATGTGTATTTTTTCCCTAGGCCATTCTGGTTAAGCGTTTGGAGCAGTAGAAGTGTGAAAAATTTGTTGTCTTCTCAACCATTTCTTAGATTCAAACTCCCATATCTCGCAAACGGATTGACCAAACCCAAAAATTCCTATTGCATCTGAAAGTAGAAACTTGCCCGATTACAAAGGTAAGTGTATTTTTTCCCTAGGGCATTCTGGTTAAGCGTTTGGAGCAGCAGAAGTGCGAAAAATTTGTTGCCTTCTCAAACATTTCTTAGATTCAAAATCCCATATCTCGCGAACGGTTTGACCAAACCCAAAAATTCCTGCTGCGTCTGAATGTAGACACTCGCCCGATTACAACGGTATGTGTATTTTTTCCCTAGGCCATTCTGGTTAAGCGTTTGGAGCAGCAGAATTGCGAAAAATTTGTTGCCTTCTCAACCATTTCTTAGCTTCAAACTCCCATATCTCGCGAACGGATTGACGAAACCCAAAAATTCCTTTTGCGTGTGAAAGTAGAAGCTCTCCCGATTACAACGGTATGTATATTTTTTTCCTAGGCCAGTCTGGTTAAGCGTTTGGCGCAGCAGAAGTGCGAACAATTTGTTGCCTTCTCAACCATTTCTTAGCTTCAAACTCCCATATCTCGCGAATGGATTGACGAAACCCAAAAATTCCTGTTGCGTGTGAAAGTAGAAGCTCTCCCGATTACAACGGTATGTGTATTTTTTCCCTAGGCCATTCTGGTTAAGCGTTTGGAGCAGCAGAAGTGCGAAAAATTTGTTGCCTTCTCAAACATTTCTTAGATTCAAAATCCCATACCTCGCGAACGGTTTGACCAAACCCAAAAATTCCTGCTGCGTCTGAATGTAGACACTCGCCCGATTACAACGGTATGTGTATTTTTTCCCTAGGCCATTCTGGTTAAGCGTTTGGAGCAGCAGAATTGCGAAAAATTTGTTGCCTTCTCAACCATTTCTTAGCTTCAAACTCCCATATCTCGCGAACGGATTGACGAAACCCAAAAATTCCTTTTGCGTGTGAAAGTAGAAGCTCTCCCGATTACAACGGTATGTATATTTTTTTCCTAGGCCATTCTGGTTAAGCGTTTGGAGCAGCAGAAGTGCGAACAATTTGTTGCCTTCTCAACCATTTCGCAGCTTCAAATTCCCATATCTCGCGAACGGATTGACCAAACCAAAAAATTCCTATTGCATCTGAAATTAGAAACTCGCCCGATTACAAAGGTATGTGTATTTTTTCCCTAGGGAATTCTGGTTAAGCGTTTGGAGCAGCAGAAGTGCGAAAAATTTGTTGTCTTCTCAACCATTTCTTAGATTCAAAGTTCCATATCTCGCGAACGACTTGACCAAACCCAAAAATTCCTTTTGCGTCTGAAAGTACACACTCTCCCGATTACAACGTTATGAGTATTTTTTCCCTAGGCCAATCTGGTTAAGCGTTTGGAGCAGGAGAAGTGCGCAAAATTTGTTTCCTACTCAACCATTTCTTATCTTCAAACACCCATATCTCGCGAACGGATTGACCAAACCCAAAAATTCCTTTTGCGTCTGAAAGTAGAAGCTCGCCCGATTACAAAGCTTTGTGTATTTTTTGCCTAGGCCATTCTGGTTAAGCGTTTGGTGCAGCAGAATTGCGAAAAATTTGTTGTCTTCTCAACCATTTCTTAGATTCAATCTCCCATATCTCGCGAAAGGATTGACCAAACCCAAAAATTCCTGCTGCGTGTGAAAGTAGAAGCTCTCCCGATTACAACGGTATGTATATTTTTTTCCTAGGCCATTCTGGTTAAGCGTTTGGAGCAGCAGAATTGCGAACAATTTGTTGCCTTCTCAACCATTTCTCAGCTTCAAATTCCCATATCTCGCGAACGGATTGACCAAACCAAAAAATTCCTATTGCATCTGAAATTAGAAACTCGCCCGATTACAAAGGTATGTTTTTTTTTCCCTAGGGCATTCTGGTTAAGCGTTTCGAGCAGCAGAAGTGCGAAAAATTTGTTGTCTTCTCAACCATTTCTTAGATTCAAACTTCCATATCTCGCAAACGGATTGACCAAACCCAAAAATTCCTATTGCGTCTGAAAGTAGAAACTCGCCCGATTACAACGGTATGTGTATTTTTTCCCTAGTCCATTCTGTTTAAGCGTTTGGAGCAGCAGAAGTGCGAACAATTTGTTGCCTTCTCAACCATTTCTTAGCTCCAAGCTCCCATATCTCGCGAACGGATTGACCAAACCCAAAAATTCCTGCAGCGTCTGAAAGAAGACACTCGCCCGATTACAACGGTATGCGTATTTTTTCCCTGGGCCATTCTGGTTAAGCGTTTCGAGCAGCAGAAGTGCGAAAAATTTGTTGCCTTCTCAAACATTTCTTAGATTGAAAATCCCATATCTCGCGAACGGTTTGACCAAATACAAAAATTCCTGCTGCGTCTGAAAGTAGACACTCGCCCGATTACAACGGTATGTGTATTTTTTCCCTATGCCATTCTGGTTAAGCGTTTGGAGCAGCAGAATTGCGAAAAATTTGTTGCCTTCTCAACCATTTCTTAGCTTCAAACTCCCATATCTCGCGAACGGATTGACGAAACCCAAAAATTCCTGTTGCGTGTGAAAGTAGAAGCTCTCCCGATTACAACGGTATGTATATTTTTTTCCTAGGCCAATCTGGTTAAGCGTTTGGAGCAGGAGAAGTGCGCAAAATTTGTTGCCTACTCAACCATTTCTTAGCTTCAAACACCCATATCTCGCGAACGGATTGACCAAACCAAAAAATTCCTATTGCATCTGAAATCAGAAACTCGCCCGATTACAAAGGTATGTGTATTTTTTCCCTAGGCCATTCTGGTTAAGCGTTTGGAGCAGCAGAAGTGCGAAAAATTTGTTGCCTTCTCAACCATTTCTTAGCTCCAAGCTCCCTTATCTCGCGAACGGATTGACCAAACGCAAAAATTCCTACTGCGTCTGAAAGTAGAAACTCGCCCGATTACAACGGTATGTGTATTTTTTCCCTAGTCCATTCTGTTTAAGCGTTTGGAGCAGCAGAATTGCGAACAATTTGTTGCCTTCTCAACCATTTCTTAGCTCCAAGCTCCCATATCTCGCGAACGGATTGACCAAACCCAAAAATTCCTGCAGCGTCTGAAAGAAGACACTCGCCCGATTACAACGGTATGCGTATTTTTTCCCTGGGCCATTCTGGTTAAGCGTTTCGAGCAGCAGAAGTGCGAAAAATTTGTTGCCTTCTCAAACATTTCTTAGATTGAAAATCCCATATCTCGCGAACGGTTTGACCAAATACAAAAATTCCTGCTGCGTCTGAAAGTAGACACTCGCCCGATTACAACGGTATGTGTATTTTTTCCCTATGCCATTCTGGTTAAGCGTTTGGAGCAGCAGAATTGCGAAAAATTTGTTGCCTTCTCAACCATTTCTTAGCTTCAAACTCCCATATCTCGCGAACGGATTGACGAAACCCAAAAATTCCTGTTGCGTGTGAAAGTAGAAGCTCTCCCGATTACAACGGTATGTATATTTTTTTCCTAGGCCATTCTGGATAAGCGTTTGGAGCAGCAGAAGTGCGCAAAATTAGTTTCCTGCTCAACCATTTCTTAGCTTCAAACTCTCATATCTCGCGAACGGATAGACCAAACCCAAAAATTTCTGCTGCGTCTTAAAGAAGACACTCGCCCGATTACAAAGGTAAGTGTATTTTTTCCCTAGGCCATTCTGGTTAAGCGTTTCGAGCAGCAGAAGTGCGAAAAATTTGTTGCCTTCTCAACCATTTCTTAGCTTCAAACTCCCATATCTCGCGAACGGATTGACGAGACCCAAAAATTCCTGTTGCGTGTGAAAGTAGAAGCTCTCCCGATTACAACGGTATGTATATTTGTTTCCTAGGCCAGTCTGGTTAAGCGTTTGGCGCAGCAGAAGTGCGAACAGTTTGTTTTCTTCTCAACCATTTCTTAGCTTCAAACTCCCATATCTCGCGAATGGATTGACGAGACCTAAAAATTCCTGTTGCGTGTGAAAGTAGAAGCTCTCCTGATTACCACGGTATGTGTATTTTTTCCCTAGGCCATTCTGGTTAAACGTTTGGTGCAGTAGAAGTGCGAAAAATTTGTTGTCTTCTCAACCATTTCTTAGATTCAAACTCCCATATCTCGCAAACGGATTGACCAAACCCAAAAATTCCTATTGCATCTGAAAGTAGAAACTCGCCCGATTACAAAGGTAAGTGTATTTTTTCCCTAGGGCATTCTGGTTAAGCGTTTGGAGCAGCAGAAGTGCGAAAAATTTGTTGCCTTCTCAAACATTTCTTAGATTCAAAATCCCATATCTCGCGAACGGTTTGACCAAACCCAAAAATTCCTGCTGCGTCTGAATGTAGACACTCGGCCTATTACAACGGTATGTGTATTTTTTCCCTAGGCCATTCTGGTTAAGCGTTTGGAGCAGCAGAATTGCGAAAAATTTGTTGCCTTCTCAACCATTTCTTAGCTTCAAACTCCCATATCTCGCGAACGGATTGACGAAACCCAAAAATTCCTGTTTCGTGTGAAAGTAGAAGCTCTCCCGATTACAACGGTATGTATATTTTTTTCCTAGGCCATTCTGGTTAAGCGTTTGGAGCAGCAGAATTGCGAACAATTTGTTGCCTTCTCAACCATTTCTCAGCTTCAAATTCCCATACCTCGCGAACGGATTGACCAAACCCAAAAATTACTGCAGCGTCTGAAAGAAGACACTCGCCCGATTACAACGGTATGCGTATTTTTTCCCTGGGCCATTCTGGTTAAGCGTTTCGAGCAGCAGAAGTGCGAAAAATTTGTTGCCTTCTCAAACATTTCTTAGATTGAAAATCCCATATCTCGCGAACGGTTTGACCAAATACAAAAATTCCTGCTGCGTCTGAAAGTAGACACTCGCCCGATTACAACGGTATGTGTATTTTTTCCCTATGCCATTCTGGTTAAGCGTTTGGAGCAGCAGAATTGCGAAAAATTTGTTGCCTTCTCAACCATTTCTTAGCTTCAAACTCCCATATCTCGCGAACGGATTGACGAAACCCAAAAATTCCTGTTGCGTGTGAAAGTAGAAGCTCTCCCGATTACAACGGTATGTATATTTTTTTCCTAGGCCAATCTGGTTAAGCGTTTGGAGCAGGAGAAGTGCGCAAAATTTGTTGCCTACTCAACCATTTCTTAGCTTCAAACACCCATATCTCGCGAACGGATTGACCAAACCAAAAAATTCCTAATGCATCTGAAATCAGAAACTCGCCCGATTACAAAGGTATGTGTATTTTTTCCCTAGGCCATTCTGGTTAAGCGTTTGGAGCAGCAGAAGTGCGTAAAATTTGTTGCCTTCTCAACCATTTCTTAGCTCCAAGCTCCCATATCTCGCGAACGGATTGACCAAACGCAAAAATTCCTCCTGCGTCTGAAAGAAGACACTCGCCCGATTACAACGGTATGCGTATTTTTTCCCTGGGCCATTCTGGTTAAGCGTTTCGAGCAGCAGAAGTGCGAAAAATTTGTTGCCTTCTCAAACATTTCTTAGATTGAAAATCCCATATCTCGCGAACGGTTTGACCAAACCCAAAAATTCCTGCTGCGTCTGAAAGTAGACACTCGCCCGATTACAACGGTATGTGTATTTTTTCCCTAGGCGATTCTGGTTAAGCGTTTGGAGCAGCAGAATTGCGAAAAATTTGTTGCCTTCACAACCATTTCTTAGCTTCAAACTGCCATATCTCGCGAACGGATTGACGAAACCCAAAAATTCCTGTTGCGTGTGAAAGTAGAAGCTCTCCCGATTACAACGGTATGTATATTTTTTTCCTAGGCCATTCTGGTTAAGCGTTTGGAGCAGCAGAAGTGCGAACAATTTGTTTCCTTCTCAACCATTTCTTAGCTTCAAATTCCCATATCTCGCGAACGGATTGACCAAACCAAAAAATTCCTATTGCATCTGAAATTAGAAACTCGCCCGATTACAAAGGTATGTGTATTTTTTCCCTAGGGCATTCTGGTTAAGCGTTTGGAGCAGCAGAAGTGCGAAAAATTTGTTGTCTTCTCAACCATTTCTTAGATTCAAACTTCCATATATCGCGAACGATTTGACCAAACCCAAAAATTCCTGCTGCGTCTGAAAGTACACACTCGCCCGATTACAACGGTATGAGTATTTTTTCCCGAGGCCAATCTGGTTAAGCGTTTGGAGCAGGAGAAGTGCGCAAAATTTGTTGCCTACTCAACCATTTCTTAGCTTCAGACACCCATATCTCGCGAACGGATTGACCAAACCCAAAAATTCCTTTTGCGTCTGAAAGTAGAAGCTCGCCCGATTACAAAGCTATGTGTATTTTTCCCCTAGGCCATTCTGGTTAAGCGTTTGGTGCAGCGGAATTGCGAAAAATTTGTTGTCTTCTCAACCATTTCTTAGATTCAAACTCCCATATCTCGCGAACGGATTGACCAAACCCAAAAATTCCTTCTGCGTCTGAAAGTATAAGCTCGCCAGATTACAAAGGTATGTGTATTTTTCCCCTAGGCCATTCTGGGTAAGCGTTTGAGCAGCAGAAGAGCGAACAATTTGTTGCCTTCTTAACCATTTCTTAGCTTCAAACACCCATATCTCGCGAACGGATTGACGAGACCCAAAAATTCCTGTTGCGTGTGAAAGTAGAAGCTCTCCCGATTACAAAGGTTAGTGTATTTCTTCCCTAGGCCATTCTGGTTAAGCGTTTGGAGCAGCAGAAGTGCGTAAAATTTGTTGTCTTCTCAACCATTTCTTAGCTCCAGTCTCCCATATCTCGCGAACGGATTGACCAAACCCAAAAATTACTGCTGCGTCTGAAAGAAGACACTCGCCCGATTACAACGGTATGCGTTTTTTTTCCCTGGGCCATTCTGGTTAAGCTTTTCGAGCAGCAGAAGTGCGAAAAATTTGTTGCCTTCTCAAACATTTCTTAGATTCAAAATCCCATATCTCGCGAACGGTTTGACCAAACCCAAAAATTCCTGCTGCGTCTGAAAGTAGACACTCGCCCGATTACAACGGTATGTGTATTTTTTCCCTAGGCTATTCTGGTTAAGCGTTTGGAGCAGCAGAATTGCGAAAAATTTGTTGCCTACTCAACCATTTCTTAGCTTCAAACACCCATATCTCGCGAACGGATTGACCAAACCCAAAAATTCCTTTTGCGTCTGAAAGTAGAAGCTCGCCCGATTACAAAGCTATGTGTATTTTACCCCTAGGCCATTCTGGTTAAGCGTTTGGTGCAGCAGAATTGCGAAAAATTTGTTGTCTTCTCAACCATTTCTTAGATTCAAACTCCCATATCTCGCGAACGGATTGACCAAACCCAAAAATTCCTGCTGCGTCTGAAAGAAGACACTCGCCCGATTACAACGGTATGCGTATTTTTTCTCTGGGCCATTCTGGTTAAGCGTTTCGAGCAGCAGAAGTGCGAAAAATTTGTGGCCTTCTCAACCATTTCTTAGCTTCAAACTCCCATATCTCGCGAACGGATTGACGAAACAAAAAATTCCTGTTGCGTGTGAAAGTAGAAGCTCTCCCGATTACAACGGTATGTATATTTTTTTCCTAGGCCATTCCGGTTAAGCGTTTGGAGCAGCAGAATTGCGAACAATTTGTTGCCTTCTCAACCATTTCTTAGTTTCAAATTCCCATATCTCGCGAACGGATTGACCAAACCAAAAAATTCCTATTACATCTGAAATTAGAAATTCGCCCGATTACAAAGGTATGTGTATTTTTTCCCTAGGGCATTCTGGTTAAGCGTTTGGAGCAGCAGAAGTGCGAAAAATTTGTTGTCTTCTCAACCATTTCTTAGATTCAAACTTCCATATATCGCGAACGATTTGACCAAACCCAAAAATTCCTGCTGCGTCTGAAAGTACACACTCGCCCGATTACAACGGTATGAGTATTTTTTCCCGAGGCCAATCTGGTTAAGCGTTTGGAGCAGGAGAAGTGCGCAAAATTTGTTGCCTACTCAACCATTTCTTAGCTTCAGACACCCATATCTCGCGAACGGATTGACCAAACCCAAAAATTCCTTTTGCGTCTGAAAGTAGAAGCTCGCCCGATTACAAAGCTATGTGTATTTTTCCCCTAGGCCATTCTGGTTAAGCGTTTGGTGCAGCGGAATTGCGAAAAATTTGTTGTCTTCTCAACCATTTCTTAGATTCAAACTCCCATATCTCGCGAACGGATTGACCAAACCCAAAAATTCCTTCTGCGTCTGAAAGTATAAGCTCGCCAGATTACAAAGGTATGTGTATTTTTCCCCTAGGCCATTCTGGGTAAGCGTTTGAGCAGCAGAAGTGCGAACAATTTGTTGCCTTCTTAACCATTTCTTAGCTTCAAACTCCCATATCTCGCGAACGGATTGACGAGACCCAAAAATTCCTGTTGCGTGTGAAAGTAGAAGCTCTCCCGATTACAAAGGTTAGTGTATTTCTTCCCTAGGCCATTCTGGTTAAGCGTTTGGAGCAGCAGAAGTGCGTAAAATTTGTTGTCTTCTCAACCATTTCTTAGCTCCAGTCTCCCATATCTCGCGAACGGATTGACCAAACCCAAAAATTACTGCTGCGTCTGAAAGAAGACACTCGCCCGATTACAACGGTATGCGTTTTTTTTCCCTGGGCCATTCTGGTTAAGCTTTTCGAGCAGCAGAAGTGCGAAAAATTTGTTGCCTTCTCAAACATTTCTTAGATTCAAAATCCCATATCTCGCGAACGGTTTGACCAAACCCAAAAATTCCTGCTGCGTCTGAAAGTAGACACTCGCCCGATTACAACGGTATGTGTATTTTTTCCCTAGGCTATTCTGGTTAAGCGTTTGGAGCAGCAGAATTGCGAAAAATTTGTTGCCTACTCAACCATTTCTTAGCTTCAAACACCCATATCTCGCGAACGGATTGACCAAACCCAAAAATTCCTTTTGCGTCTGAAAGTAGAAGCTCGCCCGATTACAAAGCTATGTGTATTTTACCCCTAGGCCATTCTGGTTAAGCGTTTGGTGCAGCAGAATTGCGAAAAATTTGTTGTCTTCTCAACCATTTCTTAGATTCAAACTCCCATATCTCGCGAACGGATTGACCAAACCCAAAAATTCCTGCTGCGTCTGAAAGAAGACACTCGCCCGATTACAACGGTATGCGTATTTTTTCTCTGGGCCATTCTGGTTAAGCGTTTCGAGCAGCAGAAGTGCGAAAAATTTGTGGCCTTCTCAACCATTTCTTAGCTTCAAACTCCCATATCTCGCGAACGGATTGACGAAACAAAAAATTCCTGTTGCGTGTGAAAGTAGAAGCTCTCCCGATTACAACGGTATGTATATTTTTTTCCTAGGCCATTCCGGTTAAGCGTTTGGAGCAGCAGAATTGCGAACAATTTGTTGCCTTCTCAACCATTTCTTAGTTTCAAATTCCCATATCTCGCGAACGGATTGACCAAACCAAAAAATTCCTATTACATCTGAAATTAGAAATTCGCCCGATTACAAAGGTATGTGTATTTTTTCCCTAGGGCATTCTGGTTAAGCGTTTGGAGCAGCAGAAGTGCGAAAAATTTGTTGTCTTCTCAACCATTTCTTAGATTCAAACTCCCATATCTCGCGAACGTCTTGACCAAACCCAAAAATTCCTTCTGCGTCTGAAAGTAGACACTCGCCCGATTACAACGGTATTTCTATTTTTTCCCTGGGCGATTTTGTTTAAGCGTTTCGAGCAGCAGAAGTGCGAAAAATTTGTTGTCACCTGAACCATTTCTTAGCTGCAAACTCCCATATCTCGCGAACGGATTCACGAAAGCTAAAAAGTCCTGTTGCGTGTGAAAGTAGAAACTCTCTCGATTACAACGGTATGCGTATTTTTTCCCTGGGCCATTCTGCTTAAGCGTTTCGAGCAGCAGAAGTGCGAAAAATTTGTTGCCTTCTCAAACATTTCTTAGATTCAAAATCCCATATCTCGCGAACGGTTTGACCAAACCCAAAAATTCCTGCTGCGTCTGAAAGTAGACACTCGCCCGATTACAACGGTATGTGTATTTTTTCCCTAGGCCATTCTGGTTAAGCGTTTGGAGCAGCAGAATTGCGAAAAATTTGTTGCCTTCTCAACCATTTCTTAGCTTCAAATTCCCATATCTCGCGAACGGATTGACCAAACCAAAAAATTCCTATTGCATCTGAAATTAGAAACTCGCCCGATTACAAAGGTATGTGTATTTTTTCCCTAGGGCATTCTGGTTAAGTGTTTGGAGCAGCAGAAGTGCGAAAAATTTGTTGTCTTCTCAACCATTTCTTAGATTCAAACTTCCATATCTCGCAAACGGATTGACCAAACCCAAAAATTCCTATTGCGTCTGAAAGTAGAAACTCGCCCGATTACAACGGTATGTGTATTTTTTCCCTAGTCCATTCTGTTTAAGCGTTTGGAGCAGCAGAAGTGCGAACAATTTGTTGCCTTCTCAACCATTTCTTAGCTCCAAGCTCCCATATCTCGCGAACGGATTCACCAAACGCAAAAATTCCTGCTGCGTCTGAAAGAAGACACTCGCCCGATTACAACGGTATGCGTATTTTTTTCCCTGGGCCATTCTGGTTAAGCGTTTCGAGCAGCAGAAGTGCGAAAAATTTGTTGCCTTCTCAAACATTTCTTAGATTGAAAATCCCATATCTCGCGAACGGTTTGACCAAACCCAAAAATTCCTGCTGCGTCTGAAAGTAGACACTCGCCCGATTACAACGGTATGTGTATTTTTTCCGTAGGCCATTCTGGTTAAGCGTTTGGAGCAGCAGAATTGCGAAAAATTTGTTGTCACCTGAACCATTTCTTAGCTGCAAACTCCCATATCTCGCGAACGGATTCACGAAAGCTAAAAAGTCCTGTTGCGTGTGAAAGTAGAAACTCTCCCGATTACAACGGTATGCGTATTTTTTCCTTGGGCCATTCTGCTTAAGCGTTTCGAGCAGCAGAAGTGCGAAAAATTTGTTGCCTTCTCAAACATTTCTTACATTCAAAATCCCATATCTCGCGAACGGTTTGACCAAACCCAAAAATTCCTGCTGCGTCTGAAAGTAGACACTCGCCCGATTACAACGGTATGTGTATTTTTTCCCTAGGCCATTCTGGTTAAGCGTTTGGAGCAGCAGAATTGCGAAAAATTTGTTGCCTTCTCAACCATTTCTTAGCTTCAAATTCCCATATCTCGCGAACGGATTGACCAAACCAAAAAATTCCTATTGCATCTGAAATTAGAAAGTCGCCCGATTACAAAGGTATGTGTATTTTTTCCCTAGGGCATTCTGGTTAAGTGTTTGGAGCAGCAGAAGTGCGAAAAATTTGTTGTCTTCTCAACCATTTCTTAGATTCAAACTTCCATATCTCGCGAACGGATTGACCAAACCAAAAAATTCCTATTGCATCTGAAATTAGAAACTCGCCCGATTACAAAGGTATATGTATTTTTTCCCTAGGGCATTCTGGTTAAGCGTTTGGAGCAGGAGAAGTGCGCAAAATTTGTTGCCTACTCAACCATTTCTTAGCTTCAAACACCCATATCTCGCGAACGGATTGACCAAATCCAAAAATTCCTTTTGCGTCTGAAAGTAGAAGCTCGCCCGATTACAATGCTATGTGTATTTTTCCCCTAGGCCATTCTGGTTAAGCGTTTGGTGCAGCGGAATTGCGAAAAATTTGTTGTCTTCTCAACCATTTCTTAGATTCAAACTCCCATATCTCGCGAACGGATTGACCAAACCCAAAAATTCCTTCTGCGTCTGAAAGTGTAAGCTCGCCAGATTACAAAGGTATGTGTATTTTTCCCCTAGGCCATTCTGGTTAAGCGTTTGAGCAGCAGAAGTGCGAACAATTTGTTGCCTTCTTAACCATTTCTTAGCTTCAAACTCCCATATCTCGCGAACGGATTGACGAGACCCAAAAATTCCTGTTGCGTGTGAAAGTAGAAGCTCTCCCGATTACAACGGTATGTGTATTTTTTCCCTAGGTCATTCTGGTTAAGCGTTTGGAGCAGCAGAAGTGCGAAAAATTTGTTGTCACCTGAACCATTTCTTAGCTTCAAACTCCCATATCTCGCGAACGGATTGACGGAACCCAAAAATTACTGTTGCGTGTGAAAGTAGAAACTCTCCCGATTACAACGGTATGTGTATTCTTTTCCTAGGCCATTCTGGATAAGCGTTTGGAGCAGCAGAAGTGCGCAAAATTAGTTTCCTGCTCAACCATTTCTTACCTTCAAACTCTCATATCTCGCGAACGAATTGACCAAACCCAAAAATTCCTATTGCATCTAAAGTAGAAACTCGCCCGATTACAAAGGTAAGTGTATTTTTTCCCTAGGCCATTCTGGTTAAGCGTTTGGAGCAGCAGAAGTGCGTAAAATTTGTTGTCTTCTCAACCATTTCTTAGCTCCAAGCTCCCATATCTCGCGAACGGATTGACCAAACCCAAAAATTCCTGCTGCGTCTGAAAGAAGACACTCGCCCGATTACAACGGTATGCGTTTTTTTTTCCCTGGGCCATTCTGGTCAAGCGTTTCGAGCAGCAGAAGTGCGAAAAATTTGTTGCCTTCTCAAACATTTCTTAGATTCAAAATCCCATATCTCGCGAACGGTTTGACCAAACCCAAAAATTCCTGCTGCGTCTGAAAGTAGACACTCGCCCGATTACAACGGTATGTGTATTTTTTCCCTAGGCCATTCTGGTTAAGCGTTTGGAGCAGCAGAATTGCGAAAAATTTGTTGCCTACTCAACCATTTCTTAGCTTCAAACACCCATATCTCGCGAACGGATTGACCAAACCCAAAAATTCCTTTTGCGTCTGAAAGTAGAAGCTCGCCCGATTACAACGGTATGTGTATTCTTTTCCTAGGCCATTCTGGATAAGCGTTTGGAGCAGCAGAAGTGCGCAAAATTAGTTTCCTGCTCAACCATTTCTTAGCTTCAAACTCTCATATCTCGCGAACGGATAGACCAAACCCAAAAATTTCTGCTGCGTCTTAAAGTAGAAACACGCCCGATTACAACGGTGTGAGTATTTTTTCCCTAGGCCATTCTGGTTAAGCGTGTGGAGCAGCAGAAGTGCGTAAAATTTGTTGTCTTCTCAACCATTTCTTAGCTCCAAGCTCCCATATCTCGCGAACGGATTGACCAAACCCAAAAATTCCTGTTGCGTGTGAAAGTAGAAGCTCTCCCGATTACAACGGTATGTATATTTTTTTCCTAGGCCATTCCGGTTAAGCGTTTGGAGCAGCAGAAGTGCGAACAATTTGTTGCCTTCTCAACCATTTCTTAGCTTCAAATTCCCATATCTCGCGAACGGATTGACCAAACCAAAAAATTCCTATTGCATCTGAAATTAGAAACTCGCCCGATTACAAAGGTATGTGTATTTTTTCCCTAAGGCATTCTGGTTAAGCGTTTGGAGCAGCAGAAGTGCGAAAAATTTGTTGTCACCTGAACCATTTCTTAGCTGCAAACTCCCATATCTCGCGAACGGATTCACGAAAGCTAAAAAGTCCTGTTGCGTGTGAAAGTAGACACTCGCCCGATTACAACGGTATGTGTATTTTTTCCCTAGGCCATTCTGGTTAAGCGTTTGGAGCAGCAGAATTGCGAAAAATTTGTTGCCTTCTCAACCATTTCTTAGCTTCAAACTCCCATATCTCGCGAACGGATTGACGAAACCCAAAAATTCCTGTTGCGTGTGAAAGTATAATAGAAGCTCTCCCGATTACAACGGTATGTACATTTTTTTCCTGGGCCAGTCTGGTTAAGCGTTTGGAGCAGCAGAATTGCGAAAAATTTGTTGTCACCTGAACCATTTCTTAGCTGCAAACTCCCATATCTCGCGAACGGATTGACCAAACCCAAAAATTCCTGCTGCGTCTGAAAGAAGACACTCGCCCGATTACAAAGGTATGCGAATTTTTTCCCTGGGCCATTCTGGTTAAGCGTTTCGAGCAGCAGAAGTGCGAAAAATTTGTGGCTTTCTCAACCATTTCTTAGCTTCAAACTCCCATATCTCGCGAACGGATTGACCAAACGCAAAAATTCCTGCTGCGTCTGAAAGCATACACTCGCCCGATTACAACGGTATGCGTATTTTTTTCCTAGGCCAGTCTGGTTAAGCGTTTGGAGCAGCAGAAGTGCGAACAATTTGTTGCCTTCTCAACCATTTCTTAGCTTCAAACTCCCATATCTCGCGAATGGATTGACGAAACCCAAAAATTCCTGTTGCGTGTGAAAGTAGAAGCTCTCCCGATTACAACGGTATGTGTATTCTTTTCCTAGGCCATTCTGGATAAGCGTTTGGAGCAGCAGAAGTGCGCAAAATTAGTTTCCCGCTCAACCATTTCTTAGCTTCAAACTCTCATATCTCGCGAACGGATAGACCAAACCCAAAAATTTCTGCTGCGTCTTAAAGTAGAAACACGCCCGATTACAACGGTGTGAGTATTTTTTCCCTAGGCCAATCTGGTTAAGCGTTTGGAGCAGGAGAAGTGCGCAAAATTTGTTGCCTACTCAACCATTTCTTAGCTTCAAACACCCATATCTCGCGAACGAATTGACCAAACCCAAAAATTCCTATTGCATCTGAAAGTAGAAATTCGCCCGATTACAAAGGTAAGTGTATTTTTTACCTAGGCCATTCTGGTTAAGCGTTTGGTGCAGCAGAATTGCGAAAAATTTGTTGTCTTCTCAACCATTTCTTAGATTCAAACTCCCATATCTCGCGAACGGATTGACCAAACCCAAAAATTCCTGCTGCGTCTGAAAGAAGACACTCGCCCGATTACAACGGTATGCGTATTTTTTGCCTGGGCCATTCTGGTTAAGCGTTTCGAGCAGCAGAAGTGCGCAAAATTAGTTTCCTGCTCAACCATTTCTTAGCTTCAAACTCTCATATCTCGCGAACGGATAGACCAAACCCAAAAATTTCTGCTGCGTCTTAAAGTAGAAACACGCCCGATTACAACGGTGTGAGTATTTTTTCCCTAGGCCATTCTGGTTAAGCGTGTGGAGCAGCAGAAGTGCGTAAAATTTGTTGTCTTCTCAACCATTTCTTAGCTCCAAGCTCCCATATCTCGCGAACGGATTGACCAAACCCAAAAATTCCTGTTGCGTGTGAAAGTAGAAGCTCTCCCGATTACAACGGTATGTATATTTTTTTCCTAGGCCATTCCGGTTAAGCGTTTGGAGCAGCAGAAGTGCGAACAATTTGTTGCCTTCTCAACCATTTCTTAGCTTCAAATTCCCATATCTCGCGAACGGATTGACCAAACCAAAAAATTCCTATTGCATCTGAAATTAGAAACTCGCCCGATTACAAAGGTATGTGTATTTTTTCCCTAGGGCATTCTGGTTAAGCGTTTCGAGCAGCAGAAGTGCGAAAAATTTGTGGCTTTCTCAACCATTTCTTAGCTTCAAACTCCCATATCTCGCGAACGGATTGACCAAACGCAAAAATTCCTGCTGCGTCTGAAAGCATACACTCGCCCGATTACAACGGTATGCGTATTTTTTGCCTGGGCCATTCTGGTTAAGCGTTTCGAGCAGCAGAAGTGCGCAAAATTAGTTTCCTGCTCAACCATTTCTTAGCTTCAAACTCTCATATCTCGCGAACGGATAGACCAAACCCAAAAATTTCTGCTGCGTCTTAAAGTAGAAACACGCCCGATTACAACGGTGTGAGTATTTTTTCCCTAGGCCATTCTGGTTAAGCGTGTGGAGCAGCAGAAGTGCGTAAAATTTGTTGTCTTCTCAACCATTTCTTAGCTCCAAGCTCCCATATCTCGCGAACGGATTGACCAAACCCAAAAATTCCTGTTGCGTGTGAAAGTAGAAGCTCTCCCGATTACAACGGTATGTATATTTTTTTCCTAGGCCATTCCGGTTAAGCGTTTGGAGCAGCAGAAGTGCGAACAATTTGTTGCCTTCTCAACCATTTCTTAGCTTCAAATTCCCATATCTCGCGAACGGATTGACCAAACCAAAAAATTCCTATTGCATCTGAAATTAGAAACTCGCCCGATTACAAAGGTATGTGTATTTTTTCCCTAGGGCATTCTGGTTAAGCGTTTGGAGCAGCAGAAGTGCGAAAAATTTGTTGTCACCTGAACCATTTCTTAGCTGCAAACTCCCATATCTCGCGAACGGATTCACGAAAGCTAAAAAGTCCTGTTGCGTGTGAAAGTAGACACTCGCCCGATTACAACGGTATGTGTATTTTTTCCCTAGGCCATTCTGGTTAAGCGTTTGGAGCAGCAGAATTGCGAAAAATTTGTTGCCTTCTCATCCATTTCTTAGCTTCAAACTCCCATATCTCGCGAACGGATTGACGAAACCCAAAAATTCCTGTTGCGTGTGAAAGTAGAAGCTCTCCCGATTACAAGGGTATGTGTATTTTTACCCTAGGCCTTTCTGGTTAAGCGTTTGGAGCAGCAGAATTGCGAAAAATTTGTTGTCACCTGAACCATTTCTTAGCTGCAAACTCCCATATCTCGCGAACGGATTGACCAAACCCAAAAATTCCTGCTGCGTCTGAAAGAAGACACTCGCCCGATTACAAAGGTATGCGTATTTTTTGCCTGGGCCATTCTGGTTAAGCGTTTCGAGCAGCAGAAGTGCGAAAAATTTGTGGCCTTCTCAACCATTTCTTAGCTTCAAACTCCCATATCTCGCGAACGGATTGACGAGACCCAAAAATTCCTGTTGCGTGTGGAAGTATAATAGAAGCTCTCCCGATTACAACGGTATGTATATTTTTTTCCTGGGCCAGTCTGGTTAAGCGTTTGGAGCAGCAGAAGTGCGAACAATTTGTTGCCTTCTCAACCATTTCTTAGCTTCAAACTCCCATATCTCGCGAATGGATTGACGAAACCAAAAAATTCCTGTTGCGTGTGAAAGTAGAAGCTCTCCCGATTACAACGGTATGTGTATTTTTTCCCTAGGCCATTCTGGTTAAGCGTTTGGAGCAGCAGAAGTGCGAAAAATTTGTTGTCACCTGAACCATTTCTTAGCTGCAAACTCCCATATCTCGCGAACGGATTGACGAAAGCTAAAAAGTCCTGTTGCGTGTGAAAGTAGAAACTCTCCCGATTACAACGGTAGGTGTATTTTTTCCCTAGGCCATTCTGGTTAAGCGTTTGGAGCAGCAGAAGTGCGTAAAATTTGTTGTCTTCTCAACCATTTCTTAGCTCCAAGCTCCCATATCTCGCGAACGGATTGACCAAACGCAAAAATTCCTGCTGCGTCTGAAAGCATACACTCGCCCGATTACAACGGTATGCGTATTTTTTCCCTGGGCCATTCTGGTTAAGCGTTTCGAGCAGCAGAAGTGCGAAAAATTTGTGGCCTTCTCAACCATTTCTTAGCTTCAAACTCCCATATCTCGCGAATGGATTGACGAGACCCAAAAATTCCTGTTGCGTGTGAAAGTATAATAGAAGCTCTCCCGATTACAACGGTATGTATATTTTTTTCCTAGGCCAGTCTGGTTAAGCGTTTGGAGCAGCAGAAGTGCGAACAATTTGTTGCCTTCTCAACCATTTCTTAGCTCCAAGCTCCCATATCTCGCGAACGGATTGACCAAACACAAAAATTCCTGCTGCGTCTGAAAGAAGACACTCGCCCGATTACAACGGTATGCGTATTTTTTCCCTGGGCCATTCTGGTTAAGCGTTTCGAGCAGCAGAATTGCGAAAAATTTGTGGCTTTCTCAACCATTTCTTAGCTTCAAACTCCCATATCTCGCGAACGGATTGACGAAACCAAAAAATTCCTGTTGCGTGTGAAAGTAGAAGCTCTCCCGATTACAACGGTATGTATATTTTTTTCCTAGGCCATTCCGGTTAAGCGTTTGGAGCAGCAGAAGTGCGAACAATTTGTTGCCTTCTCAACCATTTCTTAGCTTCAAATTCCCATATCTCGCGAACGGATTGACCAAACCAAAAAATTCCTATTGCATCTGAAATTAGAAACTCGCCCGATTACAAAGGTATGTGTATTTTTTCCCTGGGCGGTTTTGTTTAAGCGTTTCGAGCAGCAGAAGTGCGAAAAATTTGTAGTCACCTGAACCATTTCTTAGCTGCAAACTCCCATATCTCGCGAACGGATTCACGAAAGCTAAAAAGTCCTGTTGCGTGTGAAAGTAGACACTCGCCCGATTACAACGGTATGTGTATTTTTTCCCTAGGCCATTCTGGTTAAGCGTTTGGAGCAGCAGAATTGCGAAAAATTTGTTGCCTTCTCAACCATTTCTTAGCTTCAAACTCCCATATCTCGCGAACGGATTGACGAAACCCAAAAATTCCGGTTGCGTGTGAAAGTAGAAGCTCTCCCGATTACAACGGTATGTGTATTTTTTCCCTAGGCCATTCTGGTTAAGCGTTTGGAGCAGCAGAATTGCGAAAAATTTGTTGCCTTCTCAACCATTTCTTAGCTTCAAATTCCCATATCTCGCGAACGGATTGACGAGACCCAAAAATTCCTGTTGCGTGTGAAAGTAGAAGCTCTCCCGATTACAACGGTATGTGTATTTTTTCCCTAGGCCATTCTGGTTAAGCGTTTGGAGCAGCAGAAGTGCGAAAAATTTGTTGTCACCTGAACCATTTCTTAGCTGCAAACTCCCATATCTCGCGAACGGATTGACGAAAGCTAAAAAGTCCTGTTGCGTGTGAAAGTAGAAACTCTCCCGATTACAACGGTAGATGTATTTTTTCCCTAGGCCATTCTGGTTAAGCGTTTGGAGCAGCAGAAGTGCGTAAAATTTGTTGTCTTCTCAACCATTTCTTAGCTCCAAGCTCCCATATCTCGCGAACGGATTGACCAAACGCAAAAATTCCTGCTGCGTCTGAAAGCATACACTCGCCCGATTACAACGGTATGCGTATTTTTTCCCTGGGCCATTCTGGTTAAGCGTTTCGAGCAGCAGAAGTGCGAAAAATTTGTGGCCTTCTCAACCATTTCTTAGCTTCAAACTCCCATATCTCGCGAATGGATTGACGATACCCAAAAATTCCTGTTGCGTGTGAAAGTATAATAGAAGCTCTCCCGATTACAACGGTATGTATATTTTTTTCCTAGGCCAATCTGGTTAAGCGTTTGGAGCAGCAGAAGTGCGAACAATTTGTTGCCTTCTCAACCATTTCTTAGCTTCAAACTCCCATATCTCGCGAATGGATTGACGAAACCCAAAAATTCCTGTTGCGTGTGAAAGTAGAAGCTCTCCCGATTACAACGGTATGTGTATTCTTTTCCTAGGCCATTCTGGATAAGCGTTTGGAGCAGCAGAAGTGCGCAAAATTAGTTTCCTGCTCAACCATTTCTTAGCTTCAAACTCTCATATCTCGCGAACGGATAGACCAAACCCAAAAATTTCTGCTGCGTCTTAAAGTAGAAACACGCCCGATTACAACGGTGTGAGTATTTTTTCCCTAGGCCAATCTGGTTAAGCGTTTGGAGCAGGAGAAGTGCGCAAAATTTGTTGCCTACTCAACCATTTCTTAGCTTCAAACACCCATATCTCGCGAACGAATTGACCAAACCCAAAAATTCCTATTGCATCTGAAAGTAGAAACTCGCCCGATTACAAAGGTAAGAGTATTTTTTCCCTAGGCCATTCTGGTTAAGCGTTTGGAGCAGCAGAAGTGCGTAAATTTGTTGTCTTCTCAACCATTTCTTAGCTCCAAGCTCCCATATCTCGCGAACGGATTGACCAAACACAAAAATTCCTGCTGCGTCTGAAAGAAGACACTCGCCCGATTACAACGGTATGCGTATTTTTTCCCTGGGCCATTCTGGTTAAGCGTTTCGAGCAGCAGAATTGCGAAAAATTTGTGGCTTTCTCAACCATTTCTTAGCTTCAAACTCCCATATCTCGCGAACGGATTGACGAAACCAAAAAATTCCTGTTGCGTGTGAAAGTAGAAGCTCTCCCGATTACAACGGTATGTATATTTTTTTCCTAGGCCATTCCGGTTAAGCGTTTGGAGCAGCAGAAGTGCGAACAATTTGTTGCCTTCTCAACCATTTCTTAGCTTCAAATTCCCATATCTCGCGAACGGATTGACCAAACCAAAAAATTCCTATTGCATCTGAAATTAGAAACTCGCCCGATTACAAAGGTATGTGTATTTTTTCCCTAGGGCATTCTGGTTAAGCGTTTGGAGCAGCAGAAGTGCGAAAAATTTGTTGTCTTCTCAACCATTTCTTAGATTCAAACTCCCATATCTCGCGAACGTCTTGACCAAACCCAAAAATTCCTTCTGCGTCTGAAAGTAGACACTCGCCCGATTACAACGGTATTTCTATTTTTTCCCTGGGCGGTTTTGTTTAAGCGTTTCGAGCAGCAGAAGTGCGAAAAATTTGTAGTCACCTGAACCATTTCTTAGCTGCAAACTCCCATATCTCGCGAACGGATTCACGAAAGCTAAAAAGTCCTGTTGCGTGTGAAAGTAGACACTCGCCCGATTACAACGGTATGTGTATTTTTTCCCTAGGCCATTCTGGTTAAGCGTTTGGAGCAGCAGAATTGCGAAAAATTTGTTGCCTTCTCAACCATTTCTTAGCTTCAAACTCCCATATCTCGCGAACGGATTGACGAAACCCAAAAATTCCGGTTGCGTGTGAAAGTAGAAGCTCTCCCGATTACAACGGTATGTGTATTTTTTCCCTAGGCCATTCTGGTTAAGCGTTTGGAGCAGCAGAATTGCGAAAAATTTGTTGCCTTCTCAACCATTTCTTAGCTTCAAATTCCCATATCTCGCGAACGGATTGACGAGACCCAAAAATTCCTGTTGCGTGTGAAAGTAGAAGCTCTCCCGATTACAACGGTATGTGTATTTTTTCCCTAGGCCATTCTGGTTAAGCGTTTGGAGCAGCAGAAGTGCGAAAAATTTGTTGTAACCTGAACCATTTCTTAGCTGCAAACTCCCATATCTCGCGAACGGATTGACGAAAGCTAAAAAGTCCTGTTGCGTGTGAAAGTAGAAACTCTCCCGATTACAACGGTAGATGTATTTTTTCCCTAGGCCATTCTGGTTAAGCGTTTGGAGCAGCAGAAGTGCGTAAAATTTGTTGTCTTCTCAACCATTTCTTAGCTCCAAGCTCCCATATCTCGCGAACGGATTGACCAAACGCAAAAATTCCTGCTGCGTCTGAAAGCATACACTCGCCCGATTACAACGGTATGCGTATTTTTTCCCTGGGCCATTCTGGTTAAGCGTTTCGAGCAGCAGAAGTGCGAAAAATTTGTGGCCTTCTCAACCATTTCTTAGCTTCAAACTCCCATATCTCGCGAATGGATTGACGATACCCAAAAATTCCTGTTGCGTGTGAAAGTATAATAGAAGCTCTCCCGATTACAACGGTATGTATATTTTTTTCCTAGGCCAATCTGGTTAAGCGTTTGGAGCAGCAGAAGTGCGAACAATTTGTTGCCTTCTCAACCATTTCTTAGCTTCAAACTCCCATATCTCGCGAATGGATTGACGAAACCCAAAAATTCCTGTTGCGTGTGAAAGTAGAAGCTCTCCCGATTACAACGGTATGTGTATTCTTTTCCTAGGCCATTCTGGATAAGCGTTTGGAGCAGCAGAAGTGCGCAAAATTAGTTTCCTGCTCAACCATTTCTTAGCTTCAAACTCTCATATCTCGCGAACGGATAGACCAAACCCAAAAATTTCTGCTGCGTCTTAAAGTAGAAACACGCCCGATTACAACGGTGTGAGTATTTTTTCCCTAGGGCAATCTGGTTAAGCGTTTGGAGCAGGAGAAGTGCGCAAAATTTGTTGCCTACTCAACCATTTCTTAGCTTCAAACACCCATATCTCGCGAACGAATTGACCAAACCCAAAAATTCCTATTGCATCTGAAAGTAGAAACTCGCCCGATTACAAAGGTAAGAGTATTTTTTCCCTAGGCCATTCTGGTTAAGCGTTTGGAGCAGCAGAAGTGCGTAAATTTGTTGTCTTCTCAACCATTTCTTAGCTCCAAGCTCCCATATCTCGCGAACGGATTGACCAAACACAAAAATTCCTGCTGCGTCTGAAAGAAGACACTCGCCCGATTACAACGGTATGCGTATTTTTTCCCTGGGCCATTCTGGTTAAGCGTTTCGAGCAGCAGAATTGCGAAAAATTTGTGGCTTTCTCAACCATTTCTTAGCTTCAAACTCCCATATCTCGCGAACGGATTGACGAAACCAAAAAATTCCTGTTGCGTGTGAAAGTAGAAGCTCTCCCGATTACAACGGTATGTATATTTTTTTCCTAGGCCATTCCGGTTAAGCGTTTGGAGCAGCAGAAGTGCGAACAATTTGTTGCCTTCTCAACCATTTCTTAGCTTCAAATTCCCATATCTCGCGAACGGATTGACCAAACCAAAAAATTCCTATTGCATCTGAAATTAGAAACTCGCCCGATTACAAAGGTATGTGTATTTTTTCCCTAGGGCATTCTGGTTAAGCGTTTGGAGCAGCAGAAGTGCGAAAAATTTGTTGTCTTCTCAACCATTTCTTAGATTCAAACTCCCATATCTCGCGAACGTCTTGACCAAACCCAAAAATTCCTTCTGCGTCTGAAAGTAGACACTCGCCCGATTACAACGGTATTTCTATTTTTTCCCTGGGCGGTTTTGTTTAAGCGTTTCGAGCAGCAGAAGTGCGAAAAATTTGTAGTCACCTGAACCATTTCTTAGCTGCAAACTCCCATATCTCGCGAACGGATTCACGAAAGCTAAAAAGTCCTGTTGCGTGTGAAAGTAGACACTCGCCCGATTACAACGGTATGTGTATTTTTTCCCTAGGCCATTCTGGTTAAGCGTTTGGAGCAGCAGAATTGCGAAAAATTTGTTGCCTTCTCAACCATTTCTTAGCTTCAAACTCCCATATCTCGCGAACGGATTGACGAAACCCAAAAATTCCGGTTGCGTGTGAAAGTAGAAGCTCTCCCGATTACAACGGTATGTGTATTTTTTCCCTAGGCCATTCTGGTTAAGCGTTTGGAGCAGCAGAATTGCGAAAATTTGTTGCCTTCTCAACCATTTCTTAGCTTCAAATTCCCATATCTCGCGAACGGATTGACGAGACCCAAAAATTCCTGTTGCGTGTGAAAGTAGAAGCTCTCCCGATTACAACGGTATGTGTATTTTTTCCCTAGGCCATTCTGGTTAAGCGTTTGGAGCAGCAGAAGTGCGAAAAATTTGTTGTCACCTGAACCATTTCTTAGCTGCAAACTCCCATATCTCGCGAACGGATTGACGAAAGCTAAAAAGTCCTGTTGCGTGTGAAAGTAGAAACTCTCCCGATTACAACGGTAGATGTATTTTTTCCCTAGGCCATTCTGGTTAAGCGTTTGGAGCAGCAGAATTGCGAAAAATTTGTTGCCTTCTCAACCATTTCTTAGCTTCAAACTCCCATATCTCGCGAACGGATTGACGAAACCCAAAAATTCCGGTTGCGTGTGAAAGTAGAAGCTCTCCCGATTACAACGGTATGTGTATTTTTTCCCTAGGCCATTCTGGTTAAGCGTTTGGAGCAGCAGAAGTGCGAAAAATTTGTTGTCACCTGAACCATTTCTTAGCTGCAAACTCCCATATCTCGCGAACGGATTGACGAAAGCTAAAAAGTCCTGTTGCGTGTGAAAGTAGACACTCGCCCGATTACAAAGGTATGTGTATTTTTTCCCTAGGGCATTCTGGTTAAGCGTTTGGAGCAGCAGAAGTGCGAAAAATTTGTTGTCTTCTCAACCATTTCTTAGATTCAAACTCCCATATCTCGCGAACGTCTTGACCAAACCCAAAAATTCCTGCTGCGTCTGAAAGTAGACACTCGCCCGATTACAAAGGTATTTGTATTTTTTCCCTAGGCCATTCTGGTGAAGCGTTTGGAGCAGCAGACGTGCGCAAATTTTTTGCCAACACAACCATTTCTTAGCTTCAAACTCCCATATCTCGCGAACGGATTGACGAAACCCAAAAATTCCGGTTGCGTGTGAAAGTAGAAGCTCTCCCGATTACAACGGTATGTGTATTTTTTCCCTAGGCCATTCTGGTTAAGCGTTTGGAGCAGCAGAATTGCGAAAAATTTGTTGCCTTCTCAACCATTTCTTAGCTTCAAATTCCCATATCTCGCGAACGGATTGACGAGACCCAAAAATTCCTGTTGCGTGTGAAAGTAGAAGCTCTCCCGATTACAACGGTATGTGTATTTTTTCCCTAGGCCATTCTGGTTAAGCGTTTGGAGCAGCAGAAGTGCGAAAAATTTGTTGTCACCTGAACCATTTCTTAGCTGCAAACTCCCATATCTCGCGAACGGATTGACCAAACCCAAAAATTCCTGCTGCGTCTGAAAGAAGACACTCGCCCGATTACAAAGGTATGCGAATTTTTTCCCTGGGCCATTCTGGTTAAGCGTTTCGAGCAGCAGAAGTGCGAAAAATTTGTGGCCTTCTCAACCATTTCTTAGCTTCAAACTCCCATATCTCGCGAATGGATTGACGAGACCCAAAAATTCCTGTTGCGTGTGAAAGTATAATAGAAGCTCTCCCGATTACAACGGTATGTATATTTTTTTCCTAGGCCAGTCTGGTTAAGCGTTTGGAGCAGCAGAAGTGCGAACAATTTGTTGCCTTCTCAACCATTTCTTAGCTTCAAACTCCCATATCTCGCGAATGGATTGACGAAACCCAAAAATTCCTGTTGCGTGTGAAAGTAGAAGCTCTCCCGATTACAACGGTATGTGTATTCTTTTCCTAGACCATTCTGGATAAGCGTTTGGAGCAGCAGAAGTGCGCAAAATTAGTTTCCTGCTCAACCATTTCTTAGCTTCAAACTCTCATATCTCGCGAACGGATAGACCAAACCCAAAAATTTCTGCTGCGTCTTAAAGTAGAAACACGCCCGATTACAACGGTGTGAGTATTTTTTCCCTAGGCCAATCTGGTTAAGCGTTTGGAGCAGGAGAAGTGCGCAAAATTTGTTGCCTACTCAACCATTTCTTAGCTTCAAACACCCATATCTCGCGAACGAATTGACCAAACCCAAAAATTCCTATTGCATCTGAAAGTAGAAACTCGCCCGATTACAAAGGTAAGTGTATTTTTTCCCTAGGCCATTCTGGTTAAGCGTTTGGAGCAGCAGAAGTGCGTAAATTTGTTGTCTTCTCAACCATTTCTTAGCTCCAAGCTCCCATATCTCGCGAACGGATTGACCAAACACAAAAATTCCTGCTGCGTCTGAAAGAAGACACTCGCCCGATTACAACGGTATGCGTATTTTTTCCCTGGGCCATTCTGGTTAAGCGTTTCGAGCAGCAGAATTGCGAAAAATTTGTGGCTTTCTCAACCATTTCTTAGCTTCAAACTCCCATATCTCGCGAACGGATTGACGAAACCAAAAAATTCCTGTTGCGTGTGAAAGTAGAAGCTCTCCCGATTACAACGGTATATATATTTTTTTCCTAGGCCATTCCGGTTAAGCGTTTGGAGCAGCAGAAGTGCGAACAATTTGTTGCCTTCTCAACCATTTCTTAGCTTCAAATTCCCATATCTCGCGAACGGATTGACCAAACCAAAAAATTCCTATTGCATCTGAAATTAGAAACTCGCCCGATTACAAAGGTATGTGTATTTTTTCCCTAGGGCATTCTGGTTAAGCGTTTGGAGCAGCAGAAGTGCGAAAAATTTGTTGTCTTCTCAACCATTTCTTAGATTCAAACTCCCATATCTCGCGAACGTCTTGACCAAACCCAAAAATTCCTTCTGCGTCTGAAAGTAGACACTCGCCCGATTACAACGGTATTTCTATTTTTTCCCTGGGCGGTTTTGTTTAAGCGTTTCGAGCAGCAGAAGTGCGAAAAATTTGTAGTCACCTGAACCATTTCTTAGCTGCAAACTCCCATATCTCGCGAACGGATTCACGAAAGCTAAAAAGTCCTGTTGCGTGTGAAAGTAGACACTCGCCCGATTACAAAGGTATGTGTATTTTTTCCCTAGGGCATTCTGGTTAAGCGTTTGGCGCAGCAGAAGTGCGAAAAATTTGTTGTCTTCTCAACCATTTCTTAGATTCAAACTCCCATATCTCGCGAACGTCTTGACCAAACCCAAAAATTCCTGCTGCGTCTGAAAGTAGACACTCGCCCGATTACAAAGGTATTTGTATTTTTTCCCTAGGCCATTCTGGTGAAGCGTTTGGAGCAGCAGACGTGCGCAAATTTTTTGCCAACACAACCATTTCTTAGCTTCAAACTCCCATATCTCGCGAACGGATTGACGAAACCCAAAAATTCCGGTTGCGTGTGAAAGTAGAAGCTCTCCCGATTACAACGGTATGTGTATTTTTTCCCTAGGCCATTCTGGTTAAGCGTTTGGAGCAGCAGAATTGCGAAAAATTTGTTGCCTTCTCAACCATTTCTTAGCTTCAAATTCCCATATCTCGCGAACGGATTGACGAGACCCAAAAATTCCTGTTGCGTGTGAAAGTAGAAGCTCTCCCGATAACAACGGTATGTGTATTTTTTCCCTAGGCCATTCTGGTTAAGCGTTTGGAGCAGCAGAAGTGCGAAAAATTTGTTGTCACCTGAACCATTTCTTAGCTGCAAACTCCCATATCTCGCGAACGGATTGACCAAACCCAAAAATTCCTGCTGCGTCTGAAAGAAGACACTCGCCCGATTACAAAGGTATGCGAATTTTTTCCCTGGGCCATGCTGGTTAAGCGTTTCGAGCAGCAGAAGTGCGAAAAATTTGTGGCTTTCTCAACCATTTCTTAGCTTCAAACTCCCATATCTCGCGAACGGATTGACGAAACCAAAAAATTCCTGTTGCGTGTGAAAGTAGAAGCTCTCCCGATTACAACGGTATGTATATTTTTTTCCTAGGCCATTCCGGTTAAGCGCTTGGAGCAGCAGAAGTGCGAACAATTTGTTGCCTTCTCAACCATTTCTTAGCTTCAAATTCCCATATCTCGCGAACGGATTGACGAGACCCAAAAATTCCTGTTGCGTGTGAAAGTAGAAGCTCTCCCGATTACAACGGTATGTGTATTTTTTCCCTAGGCCATTCTGGTTAAGCGTTTGGAGCAGCAGAAGTGCGAAAAATTTGTTGTCACCTGAACCATTTCTTAGCTGCAAACTCCCATATCTCGCGAACGGATTGACGAAAGCTAAAAAGTCCTGTTGCGTGTGAAAGTAGAAGCTCTCCCGATTACAACGGTATGTGTATTCTTTTCCTAGGCCATTCTGGATAAGCGTTTGGAGCAGCAGAAGTGCGCAAAATTAGTTTCCTGCTCAACCATTTCTTAGCTTCAAACTCTCATATCTCGCGAACGGATAGACCAAACCCAAAAATTCCTGCTGCGTCTGAAAGAATACACTCGCCCGATTACAACGGTATGCGTATTTTTTCCCTGGGCCATTCTGGTTAAGCGTTTCGAGCAGCAGAATTGCGAAAAATTTGTGGCCTTCTCAACCATTTCTTAGCTTCAAACTCCCATATCTCGCGAATGGATTGACGAGACCCAAAAATTCCTGTTGCGTCTTAAAGTAGAAACACGCCCGAATACAACGGTGTGAGTATTTTTTCCCTAGGCCAATCTGGTTAAGCGTTTGGAGCAGGAGAAGTGCGCAAAATTTGTTGCCTACTCAACCATTTCTTAGCTTCAAACACCCATATCTCGCGAACGAATTGACCAAACCCAAAAATTCCTATTGCATCTGAAAGTAGAAACTCGCCCGATTACAAAGGTTTGTGTATTTTTTCCCTAGGGCATTCTGGTTAAGCGTTTGGAGCAGCAGAAGTGCGAAAAATTTGTTGCCTTCTCAAACATTTCTTAGATTAAAAATCCCATATCTCGCGAACGGTTTGACCAAACCCAAAAATTCCTGCTGCGTCTGAAAGTAGACACTCGCCCGATTACAACGGTATTTCTATTTTTTCCCTGGGCGATTTTGTTTAAGCGTTTCGAGCAGCAGAATTGCGAAAAATTTGTTGTCACCTGAACCATTTCTTAGATGCAAACTCCCATATCTCGCGAACGGATTCACGAAAGCTAAAAAGTCCTGTTGCGTTTGAAAGTAGAAACTCTCCCGATTACAACGGTATGCGTATTTTTTCCCTGGGCCATTCTGCTTAAGCGTTTCGAGCAGCAGAAGTGCGAAAAATTTGTTGCCTTCTCAAACATTTCTTAGATTCAAAATCCCATATCTCGCGAACGGTTTGACCAAACCCAAAAATTCCTGCTGCGCCTGAAAGTAGACATTCGCCCGATTACAACGGTATGTGTATTTTTTCCCTAGGCCATTCTGGTTAAGCGTTTGGAGCAGCAGAATTGCGAAGAATTTCTTGCCTACTCAACCATTTCCTAGCTTCAAACACCCATATCTCGCGAACGGATTGACCAATTCCCCAATTTTTCCTTCTGCGTCTGAAAGTAGAAGCCCGCCCGATTACAAAGGTATGAGTATTTTTTCCCTAGGCCAATCTGGTTAAGCGTTTGGAGCAGGAGAAGTGCGAAAAATTTGTTGTCTTCTCAACCATTTCTTAGATTCAAACTCCCATATCTCGCAAACGTCTTGACCAAACCCAAAAATTCCTTCTGCGTCTGAAAGTAGACACTCGCCCGATTACAACGGTATGAGTATTTTTTCCCTAGGCCAATCTGGCTAAGCGTTTGGAGCAGGAGAAGTGCGCAAAATTTGTTGCCTACTCAACCATTTCTTAGCTTCAAACACCCATATCTCGCGAACGGATTGACCAAACCCAAAAATTCCTTTTGCGTCTGAAAGTAGAAGCCCGCCCGATTACAAAGGTATGAGTATTTTTTCCCTAGGCCAATCTGGTTAAGCGTTTGGAGCAGGAGAAGTGCGCAAAATTTGTTGTCTTCTCAACCATTTCTTAGATTCAAACACCCATATCTCGCGAACGGATTGACCAAACCCAAAAATTCCTTTTGCGTCTGAAAGTAGAAGCTCGCCCGATTACAGAGGTACGAGTATTTTTTCCCTAGGCCAATCTGGTTAAGCGTTTGGAGCAGCAGAATTGCGAAGCATTTGTTGCCTACTCAACCATTTCCTAGCTTCAAACACCCATATCTCGCGAACGGATTGGCCATACCCAAAAATTCCTTTTGCGTCTGAAAGTAGAAGCTCGCCCGATTACAAAGGTATGTGTATTTTTCCCCTAGGCCATTCTGGTTAAGCGTTTGGAGCAGCAGAATTGCGAAAAATTTGTTGCCTTCTCAACCATTTCTTAGCTTCAAACTCCCATATCTCGCGAACGGATTGACGAAACCCAAAAATTCCTGTTGCGTGTGAAAGTAGAAACTCTCCCGATTACAACGGTATGTGTATTCTTTTCCTAGGCCATTCTGGATAAGCGTTTGGAGCAGGAGAAGTGCGCAAAATTTGTTGCCTACTCAACCATTTCTTAGCTTCAAACACCCATATCTCGCGAACGGATTGACCAAACCCAAAAATTCCTATTGCGTCTGAAAGTAGAAACTCGCACGTTTACAACGGTATGTCTAATTTTTCCCTGGGCCATTCTGGTTAAGCGTTTGGAGCAGGAGAATTGCGCAAAATTTGTTGCCTACTCAACCACTTCTTAGCTTCAAACACCCATATCTTGTGAATGGATTGGCCAAACCCAAAAATTCCTTTTGCGTCTGAAAGTAGAAGCTCGCCCGATTACAAAGGTATGTGTATTTTTCCCCTAGGCCATTCTGGTTAAGCGTTTGGAGCAGCAGAAATGCGAAAAATTTCTTGTCTTCTCAACCATTTCTTAGATTCAAACTCCCATATCTCGCGAACGGATTGAACAAAACCAAAAATTCCTTCTGCGTCTGAAAGTAGAAGCTCGCCCGATTACAAAGGTATGTGTATTTTTTCCCTAGGCCATTCTGGTTACGCGTTTGGAGCAGCAGAACTGCGAAAAATTTGATTCCTTCTCAAGCATTTCTTAGGTTCAAACTCCCATATCTCGCGAACTGATTGACGAAACCAAAAATTCCTGTGGCGTGTGAAAGTAGAAGCTCTCCCGATTACAACGGTATGAGTATTTTTTCCCTAGGCCAATCTGGTTAAGCGTTTGGAGCAGGAGAAGTGCGCAAAATTTGTTGTCTTCTCACCCATTTCTTAGATTCAAACTCCCATATCTCGCGAACGTCTTGACCAAACCCAAAAATTCCTTCTGCGTCTGAAAGTAGACACTCGCCCGATTACAACGGTATTTCTATTTTTTCCCTGGGCGGTTTTGTTTAAGCGTTTCGAGCAGCAGAAGTGCGAAAAATTTGTAGTCACCTGAACCATTTCTTAGCTGCAAACTCCCATATCTCGCGAACGGATTCACGAAAGCTAAAAAGTCCTGTTGCGTGTGAAAGTAGACACTCGCCCGATTACAACGGTATGTGTATTTTTTCCCTAGGCCATTCTGGTTAAGCGTTTGGAGCAGCAGAATTGCGAAAAATTTGTTGCCTTCTCAACCATTTCTTAGCTTCAAACTCCCATATCTCGCGAACGGATTGACGAAACCCAAAAATTCCGGTTGCGTGTGAAAGTAGAAGCTCTCCCGATTACAACGGTATGTGTATTTTTTCCCTAGGCCATTCTGGTTAAGCGTTTGGAGCAGCAGAAGTGCGAAGAATTTGTTGTCACCTGAACCATTTCTTAGCTGCAAACTCCCATATCTCGCGAACGGATTGACCAAACCCAAAAATTCCTGCTGCGTCTGAAAGAAGACACTCGCCCGATTACAAAGGTATGCGAATTTTTTCCCTGGGCCATTCTGGTTAAGTGTTTCGAGCAGCAGAAGTGCGAAAAATTTGTGGCTTTCTCAACCATTTCTTAGCTTCAAACTCCCATATCTCGTGAACGGATTGACGAAACCAAAAAATTCCTGTTGCGTGTGAAAGTAGAAGCTCTCCCGATTACAACGGTATGTATATTTTTTTCCTAGGCCATTCCGGTTAAGCGCTTGGAGCAGCAGAAGTGCGAACAATTTGTTGCCTTCTCAACCATTTCTTAGCTTCAAATTCCCATATCTCGCGAACGGATTGACGAGACCCAAAAATTCCTGTTGCGTGTGAAAGTAGAAGCTCTCCCGATTACAACGGTATGTGTATTTTTTCCCTAGGCCATTCTGGATAAGCGTTTGGAGCAGCAGAAGTGCGCAAAATTAGTTTCCTGCTCAACCATTTCTTAGCTTCAAACTCTCATATCTCGCGAACGGATAGACCAAACCCAAAAATTCCTGCTGCGTCTGAAAGAATACACTCGCCCGATTACAACGGTATGCGTATTTTTTCCCTGGGCCATTCTGGTTAAGCGTTTCGAGCAGCAGAAGTGCGAAAAATTTGTGGCCTTCTCAACCATTTCTTAGCTTCAAACTCCCATATCTCGCGAATGGATTGACGAGACCCAAAAATTCCTGTTGCGTCTTAAAGTAGAAACACGCCCGAATACAACGGTGTGAGTATTTTTTCCCTAGGCCAATCTGGTTAAGCGTTTGGAGCAGGAGAAGTGCGCAAAATTTGTTGCCTACTCAACCATTTCTTAGCTTCAAACACCCATATCTCGCGAACGAATTGACCAAACCCAAAAATTCCTATTGCATCTGAAAGTAGAAACTCGCCCGATTACAAAGGTATGTGTATTTTTTCCCTAGGGCATTCTGGTTAAGCGTTTGGAGCAGCAGAAGTGCGAAAAATTTGTTGTCTTCTCAACCATTTCTTAGATTCAAACTCCCATATCTCGCGAACGTCTTGACCACACCCAAAAATTCCTTCTGCGTCTGAAAGTAGACACTCGCCCGATTACAACGGTATTTCTATTTTTTCCCTGGGCGATTCTGTTTAAGCGTTTCGAGCAGCAGAAGTGCGAACAATTTGTTGTCACCTGAACCATTTCTTAGCAGCAAACTCCCATATCGCGCGAACGGATTCACGAAAGCTAAAAAGTCCTGTTGTGTGTGAAAGTAGAAACTCTCCCGATTACAACGGTATGCGTATTTTTTCCCTGGGCCATTCTGGTTAAGCGTTTCGAGTAGCAGAAGTGCGAAAAATTTGTTGCCTTCTCAAACATTTCTTAGATTCAAAATCCCATATCTCGCGAACGGTTTGACCAAACCCAAAAATTCCTGCTGCGTCTGAAAGTAGACACTCGCCCGATTACAACGGTATGTGTATTTTTACCCTAGGCCATTCTGGTTAAGCGTTTGGAGCAGCAGAATTGCGAAAAATTTGTTGCCTTCTCAACCATTTCTTAGCTTCAAACTCCCATATCTCGCGAACGGATTGTCGAAACCCAAAAATTCCTGTTGCGTGTGAAAGTAGAAGCTCTCCCGATTACAACGGTATGTATATTTTTTTCCTAGGCCACTCCGGTTAAGCGTTTGGAGCAGCAGAAGTGCGAACAATTTGTTGCCTTCTCAACCATTTCTTAGCTTCAAATACCCACATCTCGCGAACGGATTGACCAAACCAAAAAATTCCTATTGCATCTGAAATTAGAAACTCGCCCGATTACAAAGGTATGTGTATTTTTCCCCTAGGGCATTCTGGTTAAGCGTTTGGAGCAGCAGAAGTGCGAAAAATTTGTTGTCTTCTCAACCATTTCTTAGATTCAAACTTCCATATCTCGCAAACGGATTGACCAAACCCAAAAATTCCTATTACGTCTGAGAGTAGAAACTCGCCCGATTACAACGGTATGTGCATTTTTCTACTAGGCCATTCTGTTTAAGCGTTTGGAGGAGCAGAAGTGCGTAAAATTTGTTGTCTTCTCAACCATTTCTTAGCTCCAAGCTTCCATATCTCGCGAACGGATTGACCAAACCCAAAAATTCCTGCTGCGTCTGAAAGAAGACACTCGCCCGATTACAATGGTATGCGTTTTTTTCCCTGGGCCATTCTGGTTAAGCGTTTCGAGCAGCAGAAGTGCGAAAAATTTGTTGCCTTCTCAAACATTTCTTAGATTAAAAATCCCATATCTCGCGAACGGTTTGACCAAACCCAAAAATTCCTGCTGCGTCTGAAAGTAGACACTCGCCCGATTACAACGGTATTTCTATTTTTTCCCTGGGCGATTTTGTTTAAGCGTTTCGAGCAGCAGAATTGCGAAAAATTTGTTGTCACCTGAACCATTTCTTAGATGCAAACTCCCATATCTCGCGAACGGATTCACGAAAGCTAAAAAGTCCTGTTGCGTGTGAAAGTAGAAACTCTCCCGATTACAACGGTATGCGTATTTTTTCCCTGGGTCATTCTGCTTAAGCGTTTCGAGCAGCAGAAGTGCGAAAAATTTGTTGCCTTCTCAAACATTTCTTAGATTCAAAATCCCATATCTCGTGAACGGTTTGACCAAACCCAAAAATTCCTGCTGCGCCTGAAAGTAGACATTCGCCCGATTACAACGGTATGTGTATTTTTTCCCTAGGCCATTCTGGTTAAGCGTTTGGAGCAGCAGAATTGCGAAGAATTTCTTGCCTACTCAACCATTTCCTAGCTTCAAACACCCATATCTCGCGAACGGATTGACCAATTCCCCAATTTTTCCTTCTGCGTCTGAAAGTAGAAGCCCGCCCGATTACAAAGGTATGAGTATTTTTTCCCTAGGCCAATCTGGTTAAGCGTTTGGAGCAGGAGAAGTGCGAAAAATTTGTTGTCTTCTCAACCATTTCTTAGATTCAAACTCCCATATCTCGCAAACGTCTTGACCAAACCCAAAAATTCCTTCTGCGTCTGAAAGTAGACACTCGCCCGATTACAACGGTATGAGTATTTTTTCCCTAGGCCAATCTGGTTAAGCGTTTGGAGCAGGAGAAGTGCGCAAAATTTGTTGCCTACTCAACCATTTCTTAGCTTCAAACACCCATATCTCGCGAACGGATTGACCAAACCCAAAAATTCCTTTTGCGTCTGAAAGTAGAAGCCCGCCCGATTACAAAGGTATGAGTATTTTTTCCCTAGGCCAATCTGGTTAAGCGTTTGGAGCAGGAGAAGTGCGCAAAATTTGTTGTCTTCTCAACCATTTCTTAGATTCAAACACCCATATCTCGCGAACGGATTGACCAAACCCAAAAATTCCTTTTGCGTCTGAAAGTAGAAGCTCGCCCGATTACAGAGGTACGAGTATTTTTTCCCTAGGCCAATCTGGTTAAGCGTTTGGAGCAGCAGAATTGCGAAGCATTTGTTGCCTACTCAACCATTTCCTAGCTTCAAACACCCATATCTCGCGAACGGATTGGCCATACCCAAAAATTCCTTTTGCGTCTGAAAGTAGAAGCTCGCCCGATTACAAAGGTATGTGTATTTTTCCCCTAGGCCATTCTGGTTAAGCGTTTGGAGCAGCAGAATTGCGAAAAATTTGTTGCCTTCTCAACCATTTCTTAGCTTCTAACTCCCATATCTCGCGAACGGATTGACGAAACCCAAAAATTCCTGTTGCGTGTGAAAGTAGAAACTCTCCCGATTACAACGGTATGTGTATTCTTTTCCTAGGCCATTCTGGATAAGCGTTTGGAGCAGGAGAAGTGCGCAAAATTTGTTGCCTACTCAACCATTTCTTAGCTTCAAACACCCATATCTCGCGAACGGATTGACCAAACCCAAAAATTCCTATTGCGTCTGAAAGTAGAAACTCGCACGTTTACAACGGTATGTCTAATTTTTCCCTGGGCCATTCTGGTTAAGCGTTTGGAGCAGGAGAATTGCGCAAAATTTGTTGCCTACTCAACCACTTCTTAGCTTCAAACACCCATATCTTGTGAATGGATTGGCCAAACCCAAAAATTCCTTTTGCGTCTGAAAGTAGAAGCTCGCCCGATTAAAAAGGTATGTGTATTTTTCCCCTAGGCCATTCTGGTTAAGCGTTTGGAGCAGCAGAAATGCGAAAAATTTCTTGTCTTCTCAACCATTTCTTAGATTCAAACTCCCATATCTCGCGAACGGATTGAACAAAACCAAAAATTCCTTCTGCGTCTGAAAGTAGAAGCTCGCCCGATTACAAAGGTATGTGTATTTTTCCCCTAGGCCATTCTGGTTAAGCGTTTGGAGCAGCAGAATTGCGAAAAATTTGTTGCCTTCTCAACCATTTCTTAGTTTCAAACTCCCATATCTCGCGAACGGATTGACGAAACCCAACAATTCCTGTTGCGTGTGAAAGTAGAAACTCTCCCGATTACAAAGGTATGTGTATTTTTTCCCTAGGCCATTCTGGTTACGCGTTTGGAGCAGCAGAAGTGCGAAAAATTTGATTCCTTCTCAAGCATTTCTTAGGTTCAAACTCCCATATCTCGCGAACGGATTGACGAAACCAAAAATTCCTGTGGCGTGTGAAAGTAGAAGCTCTCCCGATTACAACGGTATGAGTATTTTTTCCCTAGGCCAATCTGGTTAAGCGTTTGGAGCAGGAGAAGTGCGCAAAATTTGTTGCCTACTCAACCATTTCTTAGCTTCAAACACCCATATCTCGCGAACAGATTGACCAAACCCAAAAATTCTTATTGCGTCTGAAAGTAGAAACTCGCACGATTACATCGGTATGTTTATTTTTTCCCTGGGCCATTCTGGTTAAGCGTTTGGAGCAGCAGAAGTGCGATAAATTTGTTGTCACCTGAACCATTTCTTAGCTGCAAACTGCCATATCTCGCGAACGGATTCACGAAAGCTAAAAAGTCCTGTTGCGTGTGAAAGTAGAAACTCTCCCGATTACAACGGTATGCGTATTTTTTCCCTGGGCCATTCTGGTTTAGCGTTTCGAGCAGCAGAAGTGCGAAAAATTTGTTGCCTTCTCAACCATTTCTTAGATTCAAACTCCCATATCTCGCAAACGGATTGAACAAACCCAAAAATTCCTTCTGCGTCTGAAAGTAGAAGCTCGCCCGATTACAAAGGTATGTGTATTTTTCCCCTAGGCCATTCTGGTTAAGCGTTTGGAGCAGCAGAATTGCGAAAAATTTGTTGCCTTCTCAACCATTTCTTAGTTTCAAACTCCCATATCTCGCGAACGGATTGACGAAACCCAACAATTCCTGTTGCGTGTGAAAGTAGAAACTCTCCCGATTACAAAGGTATGTGTATTTTTTCCCTAGGCCATTCTGGTTACGCGTTTGGAGCAGCAGAAGTGCGAAAAATTTGATTCCTTCTCAAGCATTTCTTAGGTTCAAACTCCCATATCTCGCGAACGGATTGACGAAACCAAAAATTCCTGTGGCGTGTGAAAGTAGAAGCTCTCCCGATTACAACGGTATGAGTATTTTTTCCCTAGGCCAATCTGGTTAAGCGTTTGGAGCAGGAGAAGTGCGCAAAATTTGTTGCCTACTCAACCATTTCTTAGCTTCAAACACCCATATCTCGCGAACAGATTGACCAAACCCAAAAATTCTTATTGCGTCTGAAAGTAGAAACTCGCACGATTACATCGGTATGTTTATTTTTTCCCTGGGCCATTCTGGTTAAGCGTTTGGAGCAGCAGAAGTGCGATAAATTTGTTGTCACCTGAACCATTTCTTAGCTGCAAACTGCCATATCTCGCGAACGGATTCACGAAAGCTAAAAAGTCCTGTTGCGTGTGAAAGTAGAAACTCTCCCGATTACAACGGTATGCGTATTTTTTCCCTGGGCCATTCTGGTTTAGCGTTTCGAGCAGCAGAAGTGCGAAAAATTTGTTGCCTTCTCAACCATTTCTTAGATTCAAACTCCCATATCTCGCAAACGGATTGAACAAACCCAAAAATTCCTTCTGCGTCTGAAAGTAGAAGCTCGCCCGATTACAAAGGTATGTGTATTTTTCCCCTAGGCCATTCTGGTTAAGCGTTTGGAGCAGCAGAATTGCGAAAAATTTGTTGCCTTCTCAACCATTTCTTAGTTTCAAACTCCCATATCTCGCGAACGGATTGACGAAACCCAACAATTCCTGTTGCGTGTGAAAGTAGAAACTCTCCCGATTACAAAGGTATGTGTATTTTTTCCCTAGGCCATTCTGGTTACGCGTTTGGAGCAGCAGAAGTGCGAAAAATTTGATTCCTTCTCAAGCATTTCTTAGGTTCAAACTCCCATATCTCGCGAACGGATTGACGAAACCAAAAATTCCTGTGGCGTGTGAAAGTAGAAGCTCTCCCGATTACAACGGTATGAGTATTTTTTCCCTAGGCCAATCTGGTTAAGCGTTTGGAGCAGGAGAAGTGCGCAAAATTTGTTGCCTACTCAACCATTTCTTAGCTTCAAACACCCATATCTCGCGAACAGATTGACCAAACCCAAAAATTCTTATTGCGTCTGAAAGTAGAAACTCGCACGATTACATCGGTATGTTTATTTTTTCCCTGGGCCATTCTGGTTAAGCGTTTGGAGCAGCAGAAGTGCGATAAATTTGTTGTCACCTGAACCATTTCTTAGCTGCAAACTGCCATATCTCGCGAACGGATTCACGAAAGCTAAAAAGTCCTGTTGCGTGTGAAAGTAGAAACTCTCCCGATTACAACGGTATGCGTATTTTTTCCCTGGGCCATTCTGGTTTAGCGTTTCGAGCAGCAGAAGTGCGAAAAATTTGTTGCCTTCTCAACCATTTCTTAGATTCAAACTCCCATATCTCGCAAACGGATTGAACAAACCCAAAAATTCCTTCTGCGTCTGAAAGTAGAAGCTCGCCCGATTACAAAGGTATGTGTATTTTTCCCCTAGGCCATTCTGGTTAAGCGTTTGGAGCAGCAGAAGTGCGTAAAATTTGTTGTCTTCTCAACAATTTCTTAGCTCCAAGCTCCCATATCTCGCGAACGGATTGACCAAACCCAAAAATTCCTGCTGCGTCTGAAAGTAGACACTCGCCCGATTACAACGGTATGTGTATTTTTTCCCTAGGCCATTCTGGTTAAGCGTTTGGAGCAGCAGAATTGCGAGGAATTTGTTGCCTTCTCAACCATTTCCTAGCTTCAAACACCCATATCTCGCGAACGGATTGGCCATACCCAAAAATTCCTTTTGCGTCTGAAAGTAGAAGCTCGCCCGATTACAAAGGTATGTGTATTTTTCCCCTAGGCCATTCTGGTTAAGCGTTTGGAGCAGCAGAATTGCGAAAAATTTGTTGCCTTCTCAACCATTTCTTAGCTTCAAACTCCCATATCTCGCGAACGGATTGACGAAACCCAAAAATTCCTGTTGCGTGTGAAAGTAGAAACTCTCCCGATTACAACGGTATGCGTATTTTTTCCCTGGGCCATTCTGGTTTAGCGTTTCGAGCAGCAGAAGTGCGAAAAATTTGTTGCCTTCTCAACCATTTCCTAGCTTCAAACACCCATATCTCGCGAAAGGATTGGCCATACCCAAAAATTCCTTTTGCGTCTGAAAGTAGAAGCTCGCCCGATTACAAAGGTATGTGTATTTTTCCCCTAGGCCATTCTGGTTAAGCGTTTGGAGCAGCAGAATTGCGAAAAATTTGTTGCCTTCTCAACCATTTCTTGGCTTCAAACTCCCATATCTCGCGAACGGATTGACGAAACCCAAAAATTCCTGTTGCGTGTGAAAGTAGAAACTCTCCCGATTACAACGGTATGCGTATTTTTTCCCTGGGCCATTCTGGTTTAGCGTTTCGAGCAGCAGAAGTGCGAAAAATTTGTTGCCTTCTCAACCATTTCTTAGATTCAAACTCCCATATCTCGCAAACGGATTGAACAAACCCAAAAATTCCTTCTGCGTCTGAAAGTAGAAGCTCGCCCGATTACAAAGGTATGTGTATTTTTCCCCTAGGCCATTCTGGTTAAGCGTTTGGAGCAGCAGAAGTGCGTAAAATTTGTTGTCTTCTCAACAATTTCTTAGCTCCAAGCTCCCATATCTCGCGAACGGATTGACCAAACCCAAAAATTCCTGCTGCGTCTGAAAGTAGACACTCGCCCGATTACAACGGTATGTGTATTTTTTCCCTAGGCCAATCTGGTTAAGCGTTTGGAGCAGGAGAAGTGCGCAAAATTTGTTGCCTACTCAACCATTTCTTAGATTCAAACACCCATATCTCGCGAACGGATCGGCCAAACCCAAAAATTCCTTTTGCGTCTGAAAGTAGAAGCTCGCCCGATTACAAAGGTATGTGTATTTTTCCCCTAGGCCATTCTGGTTAAGCGTTTGGAGCAGCAGAAATGCGAAAAATTTCTTGTCTACTCAACCATTTCTTAGATTCAAACTCCCATATCTCGCGAACGGATTGAACAAAACCAAAAATTCCTTCTGCGTCTGAAAGTAGAAGCTCGCCCGATTACAAAGGTATGTGTATTTTTCCCCTAGGCCATTCTGGTTAAGCGTTTGGAGCAGCAGAATTGCGAAAAATTTGTTGCCTTCTCAACCATTTCTTAGCTCCAAGCTCCCATATCTCGCGAACGGATTGACCAAACCCAAAAATTCCTGCTGCGTCTGAAAGTAGACACTCGCCCGATTACAACGGTATGTGTATTTTTTCCCTAGGCCAATCTGGTTAAGCGTTTGGAGCAGGAGAAGTGCGCAAAATTTGTTGCCTACTCAACCATTTCTTAGAGTCAAACTCCCATATCTCGCGAACGGATTGAACAAAACCAAAAATTCCTTCTGCGTCTGAAAGTAGAAGCTCGCCCGATTACAAAGGTATGTGTATTTTTCCCCTAGGCCATTCTGGTTAAGCGTTTGGAGCAGCAGAATTGCGAAAAATTTGTTGCCTTCTCAACCATTTCTTAGTTTCAAACTCCCATATCTCGCGAACGGATTGACGAAACCCAACAATTCCTGTTGCGTGTGAAAGTAGAAACTCTCCCGATTACAAAGGTATGTGTATTTTTTCCCTAGGCCATTCTGGTTACGCGTTTGGAGCAGCAGAAGTGCGAAAAATTTGATTCCTTCTCAAGCATTTCTTAGCTTCAAACACCCATATCTCGCGAACAGATGGACCAAACCCAAAAATTCTTATTGCGTCTGAAAGTAGAAACTCGCACGATTACATCGGTATGTTTATTTTTTCCCTGGGGCATTCTGGTTAAGCGTTTGGAGCAGCAGAAGTGCGAAAAATTTGTTGCCTACTCAACCATTTCTTAGCTTCAAACACCCATATCTCGCGAACGGATTGACCAAACACAAAAATTCCTTTTGCGTCTGAAAGTAGAAGCCCGCCCGATTACAAAGGTATGAGTATTTTTTCCCTAGGCCAATCTGGTTAAGCGTTTGGAGCAGGAGAAGTGCGCAAAATTTGTTGTCTTCTCAACCATTTCCTAGATTCAAACACCCATATCTCGCGAACGGATTGACCAAACGCAAAAATTCCATTTGCGTCTGAAAGTAGAAGCTCGCCCGATTACAGAGGTATGTGTATTTTTCCCCTAGGCCATTCTGGTTAAGCGTTTGGAGCAGCAGAAGTGCGTAAAATTTGTTGTCTTCTCAACAATTTCTTAGCTCCAAGCTCCCATATCTCGCGAACGGATTGACCAAACCCAAAAATTGCTGCTGCGTCTGAAAGTAGACACTCGCCCGATTACAACGGTATGTGTATTTTTTCCCTAGGCCATTCTGGTTAAGCGTTTGGAGCAGCAGAATTGCGAAGAATTTGTTGCCTTCTCAACCATTTCTTAGCTTCAAACTCCCATATCTCGCGAACGGATTGACGAAACCCAAAAATTCCTGTTGCGTGTGAAAGTAGAAGCTCTCCCGATTACAAAGGTATGTATATTTTTTTCCTAGGCCATTCCGGTTAAGCGGTTGGAGCAGCAGAAGTGCGAACAATTTGTTGCCTTCTCAACCATTTCTTAGCTTCAAATTCCCATATCTCGCGAACGGATTGACCAAACCAAAAAATTCATATTGCATCTGAAATTAGAAACTCGCCCGATTACAAAGGTATGTGTATTTTTTCCCTGGGGCATTCTGGTTAAGCGTTTGGAGCAGCAGAAGTGCGAAAAATTTGTTGCCTACTCAACCATTTCTTAGCTTCAAACACCCATATTTCGCGAGCGGATTGACCAAACCCAAAAATTCCTTTTGCGTCTGAAAGTAGAAGCCCGCCCGATTACAAAGGTATGAGTATTTTTTCCCTAGGCCAATCTGGTTAAGCGTTTGGAGCAGGAGAAGTGCGCAAAATTTGTTGTCTTCTCAACCATTTCTTAGATTCAAGCACCCATATCTCGCGAACGGATTGACCAAACCCAAAAATTCCATTTGCGTCTGAAAGTAGAAGCTCGCCCGATTACAGAGGTATGAGTATTTTTTCCCTAGGGCAATCTGGTTAAGCGTTTGGAGCAGGAGAAGTGCGCAAAATTTGTTGCCTACTCAACCATTTCTTAGCTTCAAACTCCCACATCTCGCGAATGGATTGAACAAACCCAAAAATTCCTGCTGCGTCTGAAAGTAGAAACTCTCCCGATTACAACGGTATGTCTATTTTTTCCCTAGGCCATTCTGGTTAAGCGTTTGGAGCAGGAGAAGTGCGCAAAATTTGTTGCCTTCTCAACCATTTCTTAGCTTCAAACACCCATATCTCGAGAACGGATTGACCAAACCCAAAAATTCCTTTTGCGTCTGAAAGTAGAAGCTCGCCCGATTACAGAGGTACGAGTATTTTTTCCCTAGGCCAATCTGGTTAAGCGTTTGGAGCAGGAGAAGTGCGCAAAATTTGTTGCCTACACAACCACTTCTTAGTTTCAAACTCCCATATCTCGCGAACGGATTGACGAAACCCAAAAATTCCTGTTGCGTGTGAAAGTAGAAGCTCTCCCGATTACAACGGTATGTGTATTTTTTCCCTAGGCCATTCTGGTTACGCGTTTGGAGCAGCAGAAGTGCGAAAAATTTGATTCCTACTCAAGCATTTCTTAGATTCAAAATCCCATATCTCGCGAACGGTTTGACCAAACCCAAAAATTCCTGCTGCGTCTGAAAGTAGACACTCGCCCGATTACAAAGGTATTTGTATTTTTTCCCTAGGCCATTCTGGTGAAGCGTTTGGAGCAGCAGACGTGCGCAAATTTTTTGCCAACACAACCATTTCTTAGCTTCAAACTCCCACATCTCGCGAACGGATTGAACAAACCCAAAAATTCCTGCTGCGTCTGAAAGTAGAAACTCTCCCGATTACAACGGTATGTGTATTTTTTCCCTAGGCCATTCTGGTTAAGCGTTTGGTGCAGCAGACGTGCGCAAAATTTGTTGCCTACTCAACCATTTCTTAGCTTCAAATTCCCATATCTCGCGAACGGATTGACCAAACCAAAAAATTCCTATTGCATCTGAAATTAGAAACTAGCCCGATTACAGTGGTATGTGTATTTTTTCCCCAGGGCATTCTGGTTAAGCGTTTGGAGCAGCAGAATTGCGAAAAATTAGTTGTCTTCTCAAGCATTTCTTAGATACAAACTCCCATATCTCGCGAAAGACTTGAACAAACCCAAAAATTCCTGCTGCGTCTGAAAGTAGAATCTCTCCCGATTACAACGGTATGTGTATTTTTTCCCTAGGCCATTCTGGTTACGCGTTTGGAGCAGCAGAAGTGCGAAAAATTTGATTCCTACTCAAGCATTTCTTAGATTCAAAATCCCATATCTCGCGAACGGTTTGACCAAACCCAAAAATTCCTGCTGCGTCTGAAAGTAGACACTCGCCCGATTACAAAGGTATTTGTATTTTTCCCCTAGGCCATTCTGGTTAAGCGTTTGGAGCAGCAGAAGTGCGAAAAATTTGTTGTGTTCTCAACCATTTCTTAGAATCGAACTCCCATATCTCGCGAACGGATTGACCAAACCCAAAAAATCCTTCTGCGTCTGAAAGTAGATGCTCGCCCGATTACAAAGGTATGTGTATTTTTTCCCTAGGCCATTCTGGTTACGCGTTTGGAGCAGCAGAAGTGCGAAAAATTTGATTCCTACTCAAGCATTTCTTAGATTCAAAATCCCATATCTCGCGAACGGTTTGACCAAACCCAAAAATTCCTGCTGCGTCTGAAAGTAGACACTCGCCCGATTACAAAGGTATTTGTATTTTTTCCCTAGGCCATTCTGGTGAAGCGTTTGGAGCAGCAGACGTGCGCAAATTTTTTGCCAACACAACCATTTCTTAGCTTCAAACTCCCACATCTCGCGAACGGATTGAACAAACCCAAAAATTCCTGCTGCGTCTGAAAGTAGAAACTCTCCCGATTACAACGGTATGTGTATTTTTTCCCTAGGCCATTCTGGTTAAGCGTTTGGTGCAGCAGACGTGCGCAAAATTTGTTGCCTACTCAACCATTTCTTAGCTTCAAATTCCCATATCTCGCGAACGGATTGACCAAACCAAAAAATTCCTATTGCATCTGAAATTAGAAACTAGCCCGATTACAATGGTATGTGTATTTTTTCCCCAGGGCATTCTGGTTAAGCGTTTGGAGCAGCAGAATTGCGAAAAATTAGTTGTCTTCTCAAGCATTTCTTAGATACAAACTCCCATATCTCGCGAAAGACTTGAACAAACCCAAAAATTCCTGCTGCGTCTGAAAGTAGAATCTCTCCCGATTACAACGGTATGTGTATTTTTTCCCTAGGCCATTCTGGTTAAGCGTTTGGAGCAGGAGAATTGCGCAAAATTTGTTGCCTCCTCAACCATTTCTTAGCTTCAAACACCCATATCTCGCGAACGGAATGACCAAACCCAAAAATTCCTCTTGCGTCTGAGGGTAGAAGCTCGCCCGATCACAAAGGTATGTGTATTTTTCCCCTAGGCCATTCTGGTTAAGCGTTTGGAGCAGCAGAAGTGCGAAAAATTTGTTGTGTTCTCAACCATTTCTTAGAATCGAACTCCCATATCTCGCGAACGGATTGACCAAACCCAAAAAATCCTTCTGCGTCTGAAAGTAGATGCTCGCCCGATTACAAAGGTATGTGTATTTTTCCCCTAGGCCATTCTGGTTAAGCGTTTGGAGCAGCAGAATTGCGAAAAATTTGTTGCCTTCTCAACCATTTCTTAGCTTCAAACTCCCATATCTCGCGAACGGATTGACGAAACCCAAAAATTCCTGTTGCTTGTGAAAGTAGAAACTCTCCCGATTACAACGGTATGCGTATTTTTTCCCTGGGCCATTCTGGTTTAGCGTATCGAGCAGCAGAAGTGCGAAAAATTTGTTGCCTTCTCAACCATTTCTTAGATTCAAACTCCCATATCTCGCAAACGGATTGAACAAACCCAAAAATTCCTTCTGCGTCTGAAAGTAGAAGCTCGCCCGATTACAAAGGTATGTGTATTTTTCCCCTAGGCCATTCTGGTTAAGCGTTTGGAGCAGCAGAAGTGCGTAAAATTTGTTGTCTTCTCAACAATTTCTTAGCTCCAAGCTCCCATATCTCGCGAACGGATTGACCAAACCCAAAAATTCCTGCTGCGTCTGAAAGTAGACACTCGCCCGATTACAACGGTATGTGTATTTTTTCCCTAGGCCAATCTGGTTAAGCGTTTGGAGCAGGAGAAGTGCGCAAAATTTGTTGCCTACTCAACCATTTCTTAGATTCAAACACCCATATCTCGCGAACGGATTGGCCAAACCCAAAAATTCCTTTTGCGTCTGAAAGTAGAAGCTCGCCCGATTACAAAGGTATGTGTATTTTTCCCCTAGGCCATTCTGGTTAAGCGTTTGGAGCAGCAGAAATGCGAAAAATTTCTTGTCTACTCAACCATTTCTTAGATTCAAACTCCCATATCTCGCGAACGGATTGAACAAAACCAAAAATTCCTTCTGCGTCTGAAAGTAGAAGCTCGCCCGATTACAAAGGTATGTGTATTTTTCCCCTAGGCCATTCTGGTTAAGCGTTTGGAGCTGCAGAATTGCGAAAAATTTGTTGCCTTCTCAACCATTTCTTAGTTTCAAACTCCCATATCTCGCGAACGGATTGACGAAACCCAACAATTCCTGTTGCGTGTGTAAGTAGAAACTCTCCCGATTACAAAGGTATGTGTATTTTTTCCCTAGGCCATTCTGGTTACGCGTTTGGAGCAGCAGAAGTGCGAAAAATTTGATTCCTTCTCAAGCATTTCTTAGGTTCAAAATCCCATATCTCGCGAACGGTTTGACCAATCCCAAAAATTCCTGCTGCGTCTGAAAGTAGACACTCGCCCGATTACAACGGTATGTGTATTTTTTCCCTAGGCCATTCTGCTTAAGCGTTTGGAGCAGCAGAAATGCGAAAAATTTCTTGTCTACTCAACCATTTCTTAGATTCAAACTCCCATATCTCGCGAACGGATTGAACAAAACCAAAAATTCCTTCTGCGTCTGAAAGTAGAAGCTCGCCCGATTACAAAGGTATGTGTATTTTTCCCCTAGGCCATTCTGGTTAAGCGTTTGGAGCAGCAGAATTGCGAAAAATTTGTTGCCTTCTCAACCATTTCTTAGTTTCAAACTCCCATATCTCGCGAACGGATTGACGAAACCCAACAATTCCTGTTGCGTGTGAAAGTAGAAACTCTCCCGATTACAAAGGTATGTGTATTTTTTCCCTAGGCCATTCTGGTTACGCGTTTGGAGCAGCAGAAGTGCGAAAAATTTGATTCCTTCTCAAGCATTTCTTAGGTTCAAACTCCCATATCTCGCGAACGGATTGACGAAACCAAAAATTCCTGTGGCGTGTGAAAGTAGAAGCTCTCCCGATTACAACGGTATGAGTATTTTTTCCCTGGGGCATTCTGGTTAAGCGTTTGGAGCAGCAGAAGTGCGAAAAATTTGTTGCCTACTCAACCATTTCTTAGCTTCAAACACCCATATCTCGCGAACGGATTGACCAAACCCAAAAATTCCTTTTGCGTCTGAAAGTAGAAGCCCGCCCGATTACAAAGGTATGAGTATTTTTTCCCTAGGCCAATCTGGTTAAGCGTTTGGAGCAGGAGAAGTGCGCAAAATTTGTTGTCTTCTCAACCATTTCCTAGATTCAAACACCCATATCTCGCGAACGGATTGACCAAACCCAAAAATTCCATTTGCGTCTGAAAGTAGAAGCTCGCCCGATTACAGAGGTATGTGTATTTTTCCCCTAGGCCATTCTGGTTAAGCGTTTGGAGCAGCAGAAGTGCGTAAAATTTGTTGTCTTCTCAACAATTTCTTAGCTCCAAGCTCCCATATCTCGCGAACGGATTGACCAAACCCAAAAATTCCTGCTGCGTCTGAAAGTAGACACTCGCCCGATTACAACGGTATGTGTATTTTTTCCCTAGGCCATTCTGGTTAAGCGTTTGGAGCAGCAGAATTGCGAAGAATTTGTTGCCTTCTCAACCATTTCTTAGCTTCAAACTCCCATATCTCGCGAACGGATTGACGAATCCCAAAAATTCCTGTTGCGTGTGAAAGTAGAAGCTCTCCCGATTACAACGGTATGTATATTTTTTTCCTAGGCCATTCCGGTTAAGCGGTTGGAGCAGCAGAAGTGCGAACAATTTGTTGCCTTCTCAACCATTTCTTAGCTTCAAATTCCCATATCTCGCGAACGGATTGACCAAACCAAAAAATTCATATTGCATTTGAAATTAGAAACTCGCCCGATTACAAAGGTATGTGTATTTTTTCCCTGGGGCATTCTGGTTAAGCGTTTGGAGCAGCAGAAGTGCGAAAAATTTGTTGCCTACTCAACCATTTCTTAGCTTCAAACACCCATATTTCGCGAACGGATTGACCAAACCCAAAAATTCCTTTTGCGTCTGAAAGTAGAAGCCCGCCCGATTACAAAGGTATGAGTATTTTTTCCCTAGGCCAATCTGGTTAAGCGTTTGGAGCAGGAGAAGTGCGCAAAATTTGTTGTCTTCTCAACCATTTCTTAGATTCAAGCACCCATATCTCGCGAACGGATTGACCAAACCCAAAAATTCCATTTGCGTCTGAAAGTAGAAGCTCGCCCGATTACAGAGGTATGAGTATTTTTTCCCTAGGGCAATCTGGTTAAGCGTTTGGAGCAGGAGAAGTGCGCAAAATTTGTTCCCTACACAACCACTTCTTAGCTTCAAACACCCATATCTCGCGAACGGATTGGCCATACCCAAAAATTCCTTTTGCGTCTGAAAGTAGAAGTTCGCCCGATTACAAAGGTATGTGTATTTTTCCCCTAGGCCATTCTGGTTAAGCGTTTGGAGCAGCAGAAATGCGAAAAATTTGTTGTCTTCTCAACCATTTCTTAGATTCAAACTCCCATACCTCGCGAACGGATTGAACAAACCCAAAAATTCCTTCTGCGTCTGAAAGTAGACACTCGCCCGATTACAACGGTATTTCTATTTTTTCCCTGGGCGATTCTGTTTAAGCGTTTCGAGCAGCAGAAGTGCGAACAATTTGTTGTCACCTGAACCATTTCTTAGCAGCAAACTCCCATATCGCGCGAACGGATTCACGAAAGCTAAAAAGTCCTGTTGTGTGTGAAAGTAGAAACTCTCCCGATTACAACGGTATGCGTATTTTTTCCCTGGGCCATTCTGGTTAAGCGTTTCGAGTAGCAGAAGTGCGAAAAATTTGTTGCCTTCTCAAACATTTCTTAGATTCAAAATCCCATATCTCGCGAACGGTTTGACCAAACCCAAAAATTCCTGCTGCGTCTGAAAGTAGACACTCGCCCGATTACAACGGTATGTGTATTTTTACCCTAGGCCATTCTGGTTAAGCGTTTGGAGCAGCAGAATTGCGAAAAATTTGTTGCCTTCTCAACCGTTTCTTAGCTTCAAACTCCCATATCTCGCGAACGGATTGACGAAACCCAAAAATTCCTGTTGCGTGTGAAAGTAGAAACTCTCCCGATTACAACGGTATGTTTATTCTTTTCCTAGGCCATTCTGGATAAGCGTTTGGAGCAGCAGAAGTGCGCAAAATTAGTTTCCTGCTCAACCATTTCTTAGCTTCAAACTCCCATATCTCGCGAACGGATTGACCAAACCCAAAAATTTCTGCTGCGTCTGAATGTAGAAACTCGCCCGATTACAGAGGTATGTGTATTTTTTCCCTAGGCCATTCTGGTTAAGCGTTTGGAGCAGCAGAAGTGCGAAAAATTTGATGCCTACTCAAGCTTTTCTTAGATTCCAAATCCCATATCTCGCGAACGGATTGACCAAACCCAAAAATTCCTTCTGCGTCTGAAAGTAGATGCTCGCCCGATTACAAAGGTATGTGTATTTTTCCCCTAGGCCATTCTAGTTAAGCGTTTGGAGCAGCAGAATTGCGAAAAATTTGTTGCCTTCTCAACCATTTCTTAGCTTCAAACTCCCATATCTCGCGAACGGATTGACCAAACACAAAAGTTCCTTTTGCGTCTGAAAGTAGAAGCTCGCCCGATTACAACGGTATGTGTATTTTTTCCCCAGGCCATTCTGGTTACGCGTTTGGAGTAGCAGAAGTGCGAAAAATTTGATTCCTACTCAAGCATTTCTTAGATTCAAAATCTCATATCTCGCGAACGATTTGACCAAACCCAAAAATTCCTGTTGCGTGTGAAAGTAGAAGCTCTCCCGGTTACAACGGTATGTGTATTTTTTCCCTAGGCCAATCTGGTTAAGCGTTTGGAGCAGGAGAAGTGCGCAAAATTTGTTGCCTACTCAACCACTTCTTAGCTTCAAACATCCATATCTCGCGAAAGGATTGGCCAAACCCAAAAATTCCTTTTGCGTCTGAAAGTAGAAGCTCGCCCGATTACAAAGGTATGTGTATTTTTCCCCTAGGCCATTCTGGTTAAGCGTTCGGAGCAGCAGAAATGCGAAAAATTTGTTGTCTTCTCAACCATTTCTTAGATTCAAACTCCTATATCTCGCGAACGGATTGACCAAACCCAAAAATTCCTGCTGCGTCTGAAACAAGACACTCGCCCGATTACAACGGTATGCGTATTTTTTCCCTGGGCCAATCTGGTTAAGCGTTTGGAGCAGGAGAAGTGCGCAAAATTTGTTGCCTACTCAACCACTTCTTAGCTTCAAACACCCATATCTCGCGAACGGATTGACGAAACCCAAAAATTCCTGTTGCGTGTGAAAGTAGAAGCTCTCCCGATTACAACGGTATGTATATTTTTTTCCTAGGCCATTCCGGTTAAGCGTTTGGAGCAGCAGAAGTGCGAAAAATTTGTTGCCTTCTCAACCATTTCTTAGCTTCAAATTCCCATATCTCGCGAACGGATTGACCAAACCAAAAAATTCCTATTGCATCTGAAATTATAAACTAGCCCGATTACAAAGGTATGTGTATTTTTTCCCCAGGGCATTCTGGTTAAGCGTTTGGAGCAGCAGAATTGCGAAAAATTAGTTGTCTTCTCAACCATTTCTTAGCTTCAAACACCCATATCTCGCGAACGGATTGACCATACCCAAAAATTCCTATTGCGTCTGAAAGTAGAAGCTCGCCCGATTACAACGGTATGTATATTTTTTTCCTAGGCCATTCTGGTTAAGCGTTTGGAGCAGCAGAAGTGCGAACAATTTGTTGCCTTCTCAACCATTTCTTAGCTTCAAATTCCCATATCTCGCGAACGGATTTACCAAACCAAAAAATTCCTATTGCATCTGAAATTATAAACTAGCCCGATTACAAAGGTATGTGTATTTTTTCCCCAGGGCATTCTGGTTAAGCGTTTGGAGCAGCAGAATTGCGAAAAATTAGTTGTCTTCTCAACCATTTCTTAGATACAAACTCCCATATCTCGCGAAAGAGTTGAACAAACCCAAAAATTCCTGCTGCGTCTGAAAGTAGAAACTCTCCCGATTACAACGGTATGTGTATTTTTTCCCTAGGCCATTCTGGTTAAGCGTTTGGAGCAGGAGAAGTGCGCAAAATTTGTTGCCTTCTCAACCATTTCTTAGCTTCAAACTCCCATATCTCGCGAACGGATTGACGAACCCAAACGAAATTGACGAAACCCAAAAATTCCTGTTGCGTGTGAAAGTAGAAACTCTCCCGATTACAACGGTATGTGTATTTTTTCCCTGGGCCAATCTGGTTAAGCGTTTGGAGCAGGAGAAGTGCGCAAAATTTGTTGCCTACTCAACCACTTCTTAGCTTCAAACACCCATATCTCGCGAACGGATTGACGAAACCCAAAAATTCCTGTTGCGTGTGAAAGTAGAAGCTCCCCCGATTACAACGGTATGTATATTTTTTTCCTAGGCCATTCCGGTTAAGCGTTTGGAGCAGCAGAAGTGCGAAAAATTTGTTGCCTTCTCAACCATTTCTTAGCTTCAAATTCCCATATCTCGCGAACGGATTGACCAAACCAAAAAATTCCTATTGCATCTGAAATTATAAACTAGCCCGATTACAAAGGTATGTGTATTTTTTCCCCAGGGCATTCTGGTTAAGCGTTTGGAGCAGCAGAATTGCGAAAAATTAGTTGTCTTCTCAACCATTTCTTAGCTTCAAACACCCATATCTCGCGAACTGATTGACCATACCCAAAAATTCCTATTGCGTCTGAAAGTAGAAGCTCGCCCGATTACAACGGTGTGTATATTTTTTTCCTAGGCCATTCTGGTTAAGCGTTTGGAGCAGCAGAAGTGCGAAAAATTTGTTGCCTTCTCAACCATTTCTTAGCTTCAAATTCCCATATCTCGCGAACGGATTTACCAAACCAAAAAATTCCTATTGCATCTGAAATTATAAACTAGCCCGATTACAAAGGTATGTGTATTTTTCCCTAGGCCAATCTGGTTAAGCGTTTGGAGCAGGAGAAGTGCGCAAAATTTGTTGCCTACTCAACCACTTCTTAGCTTCAAACATCCATATCTCGCGAACGGATTGGCCAAACCCAAAAATTCCTTTTGCGTCTGAAAGTAGAAGCTCGCCCGATTACAAAGGTATGCGTATTTTTTCCCTGGGCCAATCTGGTTAAGCGTTTGGAGCAGGAGAATTGCGCAAAATTTGTTGCCTGCTCAACCACTTCTTAGCTTCAAACACCCATATCTCGCGAACGGATTGACGAAACCCAAAAATTCCTGTTGCGTGTGAAAGTAGAAGCTCTCCCGATTACAACGGTATGTATATTTTTTTCCTAGGCCATTCCGGTTAAGCGTTTGGAGCAGCAGAAGTGCGAACAATTTGTTGCCTTCTCAACCATTTCTTAGCTTCAAATTCCCATATCTCGCGAACGGATTGACCAAACCAAAAAATTCCTATTGCATCTGAAATTAGAAACTCGCCCGATTACAAAGGTATGTGTATTTTTTCCCTAGGGCATTCTGGTTAAGCGTTTGGAGCAGCAGAAGTGCGAAAAATTTGTTGTCTTCTCAACCATTTCCTAGATTCAAACTCCCATATCTCGCGAACTTCTTGACCAAACCCAAAAATTCCTTCTGCGTCTGAAAGTAGAAGCTCGCCCGATTACAACGGTATGTATATTTTTTCCCTAGGCCATTCTGGTTAAGCGTTTGGAGCAGCAGAAGTGCGAACAATTTGTTGCCTTCTCAACCATTTCTTAGCTTCAAATTCCCATATCTCGCGAACGGATTGAACAAACCCAAAAATTCCTATTGCATCTGAAATTATAAACTCCCCCGATTACAACGGTATGTGTATTTTTTCCCTAGGCCATTCTGGTAAGCGTTTGGAGCAGCAGAAGTGCGCAAAATTTGTTGCCTTCTCAACCATTTCTTAGCTTCAAACACCCATATCTCGCGAACGGATTGACCAAACACAAAAATTCCTTTTGCGTCTGAAAGTAGAAGCTCGCCCGATCACAAAGGTATGTGTATTTCTCCCCTAGGCCATTCTGGTTAAGCGTTTGGAGCAGCAGAAGTGCGCAAAATTAGTTTCCTGCTCAACCATTTCTTAGCTTCAAACACCCATATCTCGCGAACGGAATGACCAAACCCAAAAATTCCTCTTGCGTCTGAAAGTAGAAGCTCGCCCGATCACAAAGGTATGTGTATTTTTCCCCTAGGCCATTCTGGTTAAGCGTTTGGAGCAGCAGAAGTGCGAAAAATTTGTTGTGTTCTCAACCATTTCTTAGAATCGAACTCCCATATCTCGCGAACGGATTGACTAAACCCAAAAAATCCTTCTGCGTCTGAAAGTAGATGCTCGCCCGATTTCAAAGGTATGTGTATTTTTCCCCTAGGCCATTCTGGTTAAGCGTTTGGAGCAGCAGAATTGCGAAAAATTTGTTGCCTTCTCAACCATTTCTTAGCTTCAAACTCTCATATCTCGCGAACGGATTGACGAAACCCAAAAATTCCTGTTGCGTGTGAAAGTAGAAACTCTCCCGATTACAACGGTATGTGTATTCTTTTCCTAGGCCATTCTGGATAAGCGTTTGGAGCAGCAGAAGTGCGCAAAATTAGTTTCCTGCTCAACCATTTCTTAGCTTCAAACTCCCATATCTCGCGAACGGATTGACCAAACCCAAAAATTTCTGCTGCGTCTGAATGTAGAAACTAGCCCGATTACAGAGGTATGTGTATTTTTTCCCTAGGCCATTCTGGTTAAGCGTTTGGAGCAGCAGAAGTGCGAAAGATTTGATGTCTACTCAAGCTTTTCTTAGATTCCAAATCCCATATCTCGCGAACGGATTGACCAAACCCAAAAATTCCTTCTGCGTCTGAAACTAGATGCCCGCCCGATTACAAAGGTATGTGTATTTTTCCCCTAGGCCATTCTGGTTAAGCGTTTGGAGCAGCAGAATTGCGAAAAATTTGTTGCCTTCTCAACCATTTCTTAGCTTCAAACTCCCATATCTCGCGAACGGATTGACCAAACCCAAAAGTTTCTGCTGCGTCTGAATGTAGAAACTCGCCCGATTACAGAGGTATGTGTATTTTTTCCCTAGGCCATTCTGGTTAAGCGTTTGGAGCAGCAGAAGTGCGAAAAATTTGATGCCTACTCAAGCATTTCTTAGATTCCAAATCCCATATCTCGCGAACGGATTGACCAAACCCAAAAATTCCTTCTGCGTCTGAAAGAAGATGCTCGCCCGATTACAAAGGTATGTGTATTTTTCCCCTAGGCCATTCTGGTTAAGCGTTTGGAGCAGCAGAATTGCGAAAAATTTGTTGCCTTCTCAACCATTTCTTAGCTTCAAACTCCCATATCTCGCGAACGGATTGACCAAACCCAAAAATTCCTTTTGCGTCTGAAAGTAGAAGCTCGCCCGATTACAACGGTATGTGTATTTTATCCCTAGGCCATTCTGGTTACGCGTTTGGAGTAGCAGAAGTGCGAAAAATTTGATTCCTACTCAAGCATTTCTTAGATTCAAAATCTCATATCTCGCGAACGATTTGACCAAACCCAAAAATTCCTGTTGCGTGTGAAAGTAGAAGCTCTCCCGGTTACAACGGTATGTGTATTTTTTCCCTAGGCCAATCTGGTTAAGCGTTTGGAGCAGGAGAAGTGCGCAAAATTTGTTGCCTACTCAACCACTTCTTAGCTTCAAACATCCATATCTCGCGAACGGATTGGCCAAACCCAAAAATTCCTTTTGCGTCTGAAAGTAGAAGCTCTCCCGATTACAACGGTATGTATATTTTTTTCCTAGGCCATTCCGGTTAAGCGTTTGGAGCAGCAGAAGTGCGTACAATTTGTTGCCTTCTCAACCATTTCTTAGCTTCAAATTCCCATATCTCGCGAATGGATTGACCAAACCAAAAAATTCCTATTGCATCTGAAATTAGAAACTCGCCCGATTACAAAGGTATGTGTATTTTTTCTCTAGGGCATTCTGGTTAAGCGTTTGGAGCAGCAGAAGTGCGAAAAATTTGTTGTCTTCTCAACCATTTCCTAGATTCAAACTCCCATATCTCGCGAACTTCTTGACCAAACCCAAAAATTCCTTCTGCGTCTGAAAGTAGAAGCTCGCCCGATTACAACGGTATGTATATTTTTTCCCTAGGCCATTCTGGTTAAGCGTTTGGAGCAGCAGAAGTGCGAACAATTTGTTGCCTTCTCAACCATTTCTTAGCTTCAAATTCCCATATCTCGCGAACGGATTGAACAAACCCAAAAATTCCTATTGCATCTGAAATTATAAACTCCCCCGATTACAACGGTATGAGTATTTTTTCCCTAGGCCATTCTGGATAAGCGTTTGGAGCAGCAGAAGTGCGCAAAATTAGTTTCCTGCTCAACCATTTCTTAGCTTCAAACACCCATATCTCGCGAACGGAATGACCAAACCCAAAAATTCCTCTTGCGTCTGAAAGTAGAAGCTCGCCCGATCACAAAGGTATGTGTATTTTTCCCCTAGGCCATTCTGGTTAAGCGTTTGGAGCAGCAGAAGTGCGAAAAATTTGTTGTGTTCTCAACCATTTCTTAGAATCGAACTCCCATATCTCGCGAACGGATTGACCAAACCCAAAAAATCCTTCTGCGTCTGAAAGTAGATGCTCGCCCGATTACAAAGGTATGTGTATTTTTCCCCTAGGCCATTCTGGTTAAGCGTTTGGAGCAGCAGAATTGCGAAAAATTTGTTGCCTTCTCAACCATTTCTTAGCTTCAAACTCCCATATCTCGCGAACGGATTGACGAAACCCAAAAATTCCTGTTGCGTGTGAAATTAGAAACTCTCCCGATTACAACGGTATGTGTATTCTTTTCCTAGGCCATTCTGGATAAGCGTTTGGAGCAGCAGAAGTGCGCAAAATTAGTTTCCTGCTCAACCATTTCTTAGCTTCAAACTCCCATATCTCGCGAACGGATTGACCAAACCCAAAAATTCCTTTTGCGTCTGAAAGTAGAAGCTCGCCCGATTACAACGGTATGTGTATTTTATCCCTAGGCCATTCTGGTTAAGCGTTTGGAGCAGCAGAATTGCGAAAAATTTGTTGCCTACTCAACCACTTCTTAGTTTCAAACATCCATATATCGCGAACGGATTGGCCAAACCCAAAAATTCCTTTTGCGTCTGCAAGTAGAAACTCGCCCGATTACAAAGGTATGTGTATTTTTTCTCTAGGGCATTCTGGTTAAGCGTTTGGAGCAGCAGAAGTGCGAAAAATTTGTTGTCTTCTCAACCATTTCCTAGATTCAAACTCCCATATCTCGCGAACTTCTTGACCAAACCCAAAAATTCCTTCTGCGTCTGAAAGTAGAAGCTCGCCCGATTACAACGGTATGTATATTCTTTCCCTAGGCCATTCTGGTTAAGCGTTTGGAGCAGCAGAAGTGCGAACAATTTGTTGCCTTCTCAACCATTTCTTAGCTTCAAATTCCCATATCTCGCGAACGGATTGAACAAACCCAAAAATTCCTATTGCATCTGAAATTATAAACTCCCCGATTACAACGGTATGTGTATTTTTTCCCTAGGCCATTCTGGTTAAGCGTTTGGAGCAGCAGAAGTGCGCAAAATTTGTTGCCTACTCAACCATTTCTTATCTTCAAACACCCATATCTCGCGAACGGATTGACCAAACCCAAAAATTCCTGTTACGTCTGAAAGTAGAAGCTCGCCCGATTACAAAGGTATGTGTATTTTTTCCCTAGGGCATTCTGGTTAAGCGTTTGGAGCAGCAGAAGTGCGAACAATTTGTTGCCTTCTCAACCATTTCTTAGCTTCAAATTCCCATATCTCGCGAACGGATTGACCAAACCAAAAAATTCCTATTGCATCTGAAATTATAAACTAGCCCGATTACAAAGGTATGTGTATTTCTTCCCCAGGGCATTCTGGTTAAGCGTTTGGAGCAGCAGAATTGCGAAAAATTAGTTGTCTTCCCAACCATTTCTTAGATACAAACACCCATATCTCGCGAAAGACTTGAACAAACCCAAAAATTCCTGCTGCCTCTGAAAGTAGAAACTCTCCCGATTACAACGGTATGTGTATTTTTTCCCTAGGCCATTCTGGTTAAGCGTTTGGAGCAGGAGAAGTGCGCAAAATTTGTTGCCTTCTCAACCATTTCTTAGCTTCAAACACCCATATCTCGCGAACGGATTGACCAAACCCAAAAATTCCTTTTGCGTCTGAAAGTAGAAGCTCGCCCGATCACAAAGGTATGTGTATTTTTCCCCTAGGCCATTCTGGTTAAGCGTTTAGAGCAGCAGAATTGCGACAAATTTGTTGTGTTCTCAACCATTTCTTAGATTCGAACTCCCATATCTCGCGAACGGATTGACCAAACCCAAAAATTTCTGCTGCGTCTGAATGTAGAAACTCGCCCGATTACAGAGGTATGTGTATTTTTTCCCTAGGCCATTCTGGTTTAGCGTTTGGAGCAGCAGAGGTGCGAAAAATTTGATGCCTACTCAAGCATTTCTTAGATTCAAAATCCCATATCTCGCGAACGGATTGACCAAACCAAAAAATTCCTATTGCATCTGAAATTATAAACTAGCCCGATTACAAAGGTATGTGTATTTTTTCCCCAGGGCATTCTGGTTAAGCGTTTGGAGCAGCAGAATTGCGATAAATTAGTTGTCTTCTCAACCATTTCTTAGATACAAGCTCCCATATCTCGCGAAAGACTTGAACAAACCCAAAAATTCCTGCTGCGTCTGAAAGTAGAAACTGTCCCGATTACAACGGTATGTGTACTTTTTCCCTAGGCCATTCTGGTTAAGCGTTTGGAGCAGAAGTGCGCAAAATTTGTTGCCTTCTCAACCATTTCTTAGCTTCAAACACCCATATCTCGAGAACGGATTGACCAAACCCAAAAATTTCTGCAGCGTCTGATTGTAGAAACTCGCCCGATTACAACGGTATGTCTATTTTTTCCCTGGGCCATTCTGGTTAAGCGTTTGGAGCAGCAGAAGTGCGATAAATTTGTTTTCACCTGAACCATTTCTTAGCTGCAAACTCCCATATCTCGCGAACGACTTGACCAAACCCAAAAATTCCTTTTGCGTCTGAAAGTAGAAGCTCGCCCGATTACAACGGTATGTATATTTTTTCCCTAGGCCATTCTGGTTAAGCGTTTGGAGCAGCAGAAGTGCGAACAATTTGTTGCCTTCTCAACCATTTCTTAGCTTCAAATTCCCATATCTCGCGAATGGATTGACCAAACCAAAAAATTCCTATTGCATCTGAAATTATAAACTAGCCCGATTACAAAGGTATGTGTATTTTTTCCCCAGGGCATTCTGGTTAAGCGTTTGGAGCAGCAGAATTGCGAAAAATTAGTTGTCTTCTCAACCATTTCTTAGATACAAACTTCCATATCTCGCGAAAGACTTGAACAAACACAAAAATTCCTGCTGCGTCTGAAAGTAGAAACTCTCCCGATTACAAAGGTATGTGTATTTTTCCCCTAGGCCATTCTGGTTAAGCGTTTGGAGCAGGAGAAGTGCGCAAAATTTGTTGCCTTCTCAACCATTTCTTAGCTTCAAACACCCATATCTCGCGAACGGATTGACCAAACCCAAAAGTTCCTTTTGCGTCTGAAAGTTGAAACTCGCCCGATTACAACGGTATGTGTATTTTTTCCCTAGGGCATTCTGGTTAAGCGTTTGAAGCAGCAGAATTGCGAAAAATTTTTTGCCTTCTCAACCATTTCTTGGCTTCAAACTCCCATATCTCGCGAACGGATTGACCTAACCCAAAAATTCCTGTTGCGTCTGAAAGTAGAAACTCGCCCGATTACAACGGTATGTGTATTTTTTCCCTAGGCCATTCTGGTTAAGCTTTTGGATCAGCAGAATTGCGAAAAATTTTATGCCTTCTCAACCATTTCCTGGCTTCAAACTCGCATATCTCGCGAACGGATTGACCTAACACAAAAATTCCTGTTGCGTCTGAAAGTAGAAACTCGCCCGGTTACAACGGTATGTGTATTTTTTCCCTAGGCCATTCTGGTTAAGCGTTTGGAGCAGCAGAATTGCGAAAAATTTTTTGCCTACTCAACCATTTCTTAGCTTCGAACTCTCATATCTCGCGAACGGATTGTCCAAACCCAAAAATTCCTATTGCATTTGAAAGTAGAAACTCGTCCGATTACAACGGTACGTGTATTTTTCCCCTAGGGCATTCTGGTTAAGTGATTGGAGCAGCAGAATTGCGAAAAATTTTTTGCCTTCTCAACCATTTCTTGGCTTCAAACTCCCATATCTCGCGAACGGATTGACCAAACCTAAAAATTCCTGTTGCTTGTGAAAGTAGAAACTCGCCCGATTACAACGGTATGCGTATTTTTTCCCTGGGCCATTCTGGTTAAGCGTTTGGAGCAGCAGAAGTGCGATAAATTTGTTTTCACCTGAACCATTTCTTAGCTGCAAACTCCCATATCTCGCGAACGACTTGACCAAACCCAAAAATTCCTTTTGCGTCTGAAAGTAGATGCTCGCCCGATTACAACGGTATGTATATTTTTTCCCTAGGCCATTCTGGTTAAGCGTTTGGAGCAGCAGAAGTGCGAACAATTTGTTGCCTTCTCAACCATTTGTTAGCTTCAAATTCCCATATCTCGCGAATGGATTGACCAAACCAAAAAATTCCTATTGCATCTGAAATTATAAACTAGCCCGATTACAAAGGTATGTGTATTTTTTCCCCAGGGCATTCTGGTTAAGCGTTTGGAGCAGCAGAATTGCGTAAAATTAGTTGTCTTCTCAACCATTTCTTAGATACAAACTCCCATATCTCGCGAAAGACTTGAACAAACACAAAAATTCCTGCTGCGTCTGAAAGTAGAAACTCTCCCGATTACAAAGGTATGTGTATTTTTCTCCTAGGCCATTCTGGTTAAGCGTTTGGAGCAGGAGAAGTGCGCAAAATTTGTTGCCTTCTCAACCATTTCTTAGCTTCAAACACCCATATCTCGCGAACGGATTGACCAAACCCAAAAATTCCTTTTGCGTCTGAAAGTAGAAGCTCGCCCGATCACAAAGGTATGTGTATTTTTCCCCTAGGCCATTCTGGTTAAGCGTTTAGAGCAGCAGAATTGCGACAAATTTGTTGTGTTCTCAACCATTTCTTAGATTCGAACTCCCATATCTCGCGAACGGATTGACCAAACCCAAAAATTTCTGCTGCGTCTGAATGTAGAAACTCGCCCGATTACAGTGGTATGTGTATTTTTTCCCTAGGCCATTCTGGTTTAGCGTTTGGAGCAGCAGAAGTGCGAAAAATTTGATGCCTACTCAAGCATTTCTTAGATTCAAAATCCCATATCTCGCGAACGGCTTGACAAGACCAAAAAATTCCTATTGCATCTGAAATTATAAACTAGCCCGATTACAAAGGTATGTGTATTTTTTCCCCAGGGCATTCTGGTTAAGCGTTTGGAGCAGCAGAATTGCGAAAAATTAGTTGTCTTCTCAACCATTTCTTAGATACAAGCTCCCATATCTCGCGAAAGACTTGAACAAACCCAAAAATTCCTGCTGCGTCTGAAAGTAGAAACTGTCCCGATTACAACGGTATGTGTACTTTTTCCCTAGGCCATTCTGGTTAAGCGTTTGGAGCAGAAGTGCGCAAAATTTGTTGCCTTCTCAACCATTTCTTAGCTTCAAACACCCATATCTCGAGAACGGATTGACCAAACCCAAAAATTTCTGCAGCGTCTGATTGTAGAAACTCGCCCGATTACAACGGTATGTCTATTTTTTCCCTGGGCCATTCTGGTTAAGCGTTTGGAGCAGCAGAAGTGCGATAAATTTGTTTTCACCTGAACCATTTCTTAGCTGCAAACTCCCATATCTCGCGAACGACTTGACCAAACCCAAAAATTCCTTTTGCGTCTGAAAGTAGAAGCTCGCCCGATTACAACGGTATGTATATTTTTTCCCTAGGCCATTCTGGTTAAGCGTTTGGAGCAGCAGAAGTGCGAACAATTTGTTGCCTTCTCAACCATTTCTTAGCTTCAAATTCCCATATCTCGCGAACGGATTGACCAAACCAAAAAATTCCTATTGCATCTGAAATTATAAACTAGCCCGATTACAAAGGTATGTGTATTTTTTCCCCAGGGCATTCTGGTTAAGCGTTTGGAGCAGCAGAATTGCGAAAAATTAGTTGTCTTCTCAACCATTTCTTAGATACAAACTCCCATATCTCGCGAAAGACTTGAACAAACCCAAAAATACCTGCTGTGTCTGAAAGTAGAAACTCTCCCGATTACAACGGTCTGTATATTTTTTCCCTAGGCCATTCTGGTTAAGCGTTTGGAGCAGCAGAAGTGCGAACAATTTGTTGCCTTCTCAACCATTTGTTAGCTTCAAATTCCCATATCTCGCGAATGGATTGACCAAACCAAAAAATTCCTATTGCATCTGAAATTATAAACTAGCCCGATTACAAAGGTATGTGTATTTTTTCCCCAGGGCATTCTGGTTAAGCGTTTGGAGCAGCAGAATTGCGTAAAATTAGTTGTCTTCTCAACCATTTCTTAGATACAAACTCCCATATCTCGCGAAAGACTTGAACAAACACAAAAATTCCTGCTGCGTCTGAAAGTAGAAACTCTCCCGATTACAAAGGTATGTGTATTTTTCTCCTAGGCCATTCTGGTTAAGCGTTTGGAGCAGGAGAAGTGCGCAAAATTTGTTGCCTTCTCAACCATTTCTTAGCTTCAAACACCCATATCTCGCGAACGGATTGACCAAACCCAAAAATTCCTTTTGCGTCTGAAAGTAGAAGCTCGCCCGATCACAAAGGTATGTGTATTTTTCCCCTAGGCCATTCTGGTTAAGCGTTTAGAGCAGCAGAATTGCGACAAATTTGTTGTGTTCTCAACCATTTCTTAGATTCGAACTCCCATATCTCGCGAACGGATTGACCAAACCCAAAAATTTCTGCTGCGTCTGAATGTAGAAACTCGCCCGATTACAGTGGTATGTGTATTTTTTCCCTAGGCCATTCTGGTTTAGCGTTTGGAGCAGCAGAAGTGCGAAAAATTTGATGCCTACTCAAGCATTTCTTAGATTCAAAATCCCATATCTCGCGAACGGCTTGACAAGACCAAAAAATTCCTATTGCATCTGAAATTATAAACTAGCCCGATTACAAAGGTATGTGTATTTTTTCCCCAGGGCATTCTGGTTAAGCGTTTGGAGCAGCAGAATTGCGAAAAATTAGTTGTCTTCTCAACCATTTCTTAGATACAAGCTCCCATATCTCGCGAAAGACTTGAACAAACCCAAAAATTCCTGCTGCGTCTGAAAGTAGAAACTGTCCCGATTACAACGGTATGTGTACTTTTTCCCTAGGCCATTCTGGTTAAGCGTTTGGAGCAGAAGTGCGCAAAATTTGTTGCCTTCTCAACCATTTCTTAGCTTCAAACACCCATATCTCGAGAACGGATTGACCAAACCCAAAAATTTCTGCAGCGTCTGATTGTAGAAACTCGCCCGATTACAACGGTATGTCTATTTTTTCCCTGGGCCATTCTGGTTAAGCGTTTGGAGCAGCAGAAGTGCGATAAATTTGTTTTCACCTGAACCATTTCTTAGCTGCAAACTCCCATATCTCGCGAACGACTTGACCAAACCCAAAAATTCCTTTTGCGTCTGAAAGTAGAAGCTCGCCCGATTACAACGGTATGTATATTTTTTCCCTAGGCCATTCTGGTTAAGCGTTTGGAGCAGCAGAAGTGCGAACAATTTGTTGCCTTCTCAACCATTTCTTAGCTTCAAATTCCCATATCTCGCGAACGGATTGACCAAACCAAAAAATTCCTATTGCATCTGAAATTATAAACTAGCCCGATTACAAAGGTATGTGTATTTTTTCCCCAGGGCATTCTGGTTAAGCGTTTGGAGCAGCAGAATTGCGAAAAATTAGTTGTCTTCTCAACCATTTCTTAGATACAAACTCCCATATCTCGCGAAAGACTTGAACAAACCCAAAAATACCTGCTGTGTCTGAAAGTAGAAACTCTCCCGATTACAACGGTCTGTGTAATTTTTCCCTAGGCCATTCTGGTTAAGCGTTTGGAGCAGGAGAAGTGCGCAAAATTTGTTGCCTTCTCAACCATTTCTTAGCTTCAAACACCCATATCTCGCGAACGGATTGACCAAACCCAAAAATTCCTTTTGCGTCTGAAAGTAGAAGCTCGCCCGATCACAAAGGAATGTGTATTTTTCCCCTAGGTCACTCTGGTTAAGCGTTTAGAGCAGCAGAATTGCGACAAATTTGTTGTGTTCTCAACCATTTCTTAGATTCGAACTCCCATATCTCGCGAACGGATTGACCAAACCCAAAAATTCCTTCTGCGTCTGAAAGTGGATGCTCGCCCGATTACAAAGGTATGTGTATTTTTCCCCTAGGCCATTCTGGTTAAGCGTTTGGAGCAGCAGAATTGCGAAAAATTTGTTGCCTTCTCAACCATTTCTTAGCTTCAAACTCCCATATCTCGCGAACGGATTGACCAAACCCAAAAATTTCTTCTGCGTCTGAATGTAGAAACGCGCCCGATTACAACGGTATGAGTATTTTTTCCCTAGGCCATTCTGGATAAGCGTTTGGAGCAGCAGAAGTGCGCAAAATTAGTTTCCTGCTCAACCATTTCTTAGCTTCAAACTCCCATATCTCGCGAACGGATTGACCAAACCCAAAAATTTCTGCTGCGTCTGAATGTAGAAACTCGCCCGATTACAACGGTATGAGTATTTTTTCCCTAGGCCAATCTGGTTAAGCGTTTGGAGCAGCGGAAGTGCGTAAAATTTGTTGTCTTCTCAACCATTTCTTAGCTTCAAACTCCCATATCTCGCGAACGGATTGACCAAACCCAAAAATTCCTATTGCGTCTGAAAGTAGACACTCGCCCGATTACAACGGTATGAGTATTTTTTCCCTAGGCCAATTTGGTTAAGCGTTTGGAGCAGGAGAAGTGCGCAAAATTTGTCGCCTTCTCAACCATTTCTTAGCTTCAAACACCCATATCTCGCGAACGGATTGACCAAACCCAAAAATTCCTTTTGCGTCTGAAAGTAGAAGCTCGCCCGATCACAAAGGTATGTGTATTTTTCCCCTAGGCCATTCTGGTTAAGCGTTTGGAGCAGCAGAAGTGCGCAAAATTTGTTGCCTACTCAACCATTTCTTAGCTTCAAACACCCATATCTCGCGAACGGATTGACCAAACCCAAAAATTCCTTTTGCGTCTGAAAGTAGAAGCTCGCCCGATCACAAAGGTATGTGTATTTTTCCCCTAGGCCATTCTGGTTAAGCGTTTGGAGCAGCAGAAGTGCGCAAAATTTGTTGCCTACTCAACCATTTCTTAGCTTCAAACACCCATATCTCGCGAACGGATTGACCAAACCCAAAAATTCCTGTTACGTCTGAAAGTAGAAGCTCGCCCGATTACAACGGTATGTATATTTTTTTCCTAGGCCATTCTGGTTAAGCGTTTGGAGCAGCAGAAGTGCGAACAATTTTTTGCCTTCTCAACCATTTCTTAGCTTCAAATTCCCATATCTCGCAAACGGATTGACCAAACCAAAAAATTCCTATTGCATCTGAAATTATAAACTAGCCCGATTACAAAGGTATGTGTATTTTTTCCCCAGGGCATTCTGGTTAAGCGTTTGGAGCAGCAGAATTGCGAAAAATTAGTTGTCTTCTCAACCATTTCTTAGATACAAACACCCATATCTCGCGAAAGACTTGAACAAACCCAAAAATTCCTGCTGCGTCTGAAAGTAGAAACTCTCCCGATTACAACGGTAGGTGTATTTTTTCCCTAGGCCATTCTTGTTAAGCGTTTGGAGCAGGAGAAGTGCGCAAAATTTGTTGCCTTCTCAACCATTTCTTAGCTTCAAACACCCATATCTCGCGAACAGATTGACCATACCCAAAAATTCCGGTTGCGTCTGAAAGTATAAACTAGCCCGATTACAAAGGTATGTGTATTTTTTCCCCAGGGCATTCTGGTTAAGCGTTTGGAGCAGCAGAATTGCGAAAAATTAGTTGTCTTCTCAACCATTTCTTAGATACAAACACCCATATCTCGCGAAAGACTTGAACAAACCCAAAAATTCCTGCTGCGTCTGAAAGTAGAATCTCTCCCGATTACAACGGTATGCGTATTTTTTCCCTAGGCCATTCTGGTTAAGCGTTTGGAGCAGGAGAAGTGCGCAAAATTTGTTGCCTTCCCAACCATTTCTTAGCTTCAAACACCCATATCTCGCGAACGGATTGACCGAACCCAAAAATTCCGTTTGCGTCTGAAAGTAGAAGCTCGCCCGATCACAAAGGTATGTGTATTTTTCCCCTAGGCCATTCTGGTTAAGCGTTTAGAGCAGCAGAATTGCGACAAATTTGTTGTGTTCTCAACCATTTCTTAGATTCGAACTCCCATATCTCGCGAACGGATTGACCAAACCCAAAAATTTCTGCTGCGTCTGAAAGTAGAAACTCTCCCGATTACAACGGTATGTGTATTTTTTCCCTAGGCCAATCTGGTTAAGCGTTTGGAGCAGCAGAAGTGCGAAAAATTTGATTCCTACTCAAGCATTTCTTAGATTCAAAATCCCATATCTCGCGAACGGTTTGACCAAACCCAAAAATTCCTGCTGCGTCTGAAAGTAGAAACTCTCCCGATTACAACGGTATGTGTATTTTTTCCCTAGGCCACTCTGGTTAAGCGTTTGGAGCAGCAGAAGTGCGAAAAATTTGTTGTCTTCTCAACCGTTTCTTAGATCTAACCTACCATACCTCGCAAACGGATTGACCAAACCCAAAAATTCCTGCTGCGTCTGAAAGTGGAATCTCTCCCGATTTCGACGGTATGTGTATTTTTTCCCTAGGCCAATCTGGTTAAGCGTTTGGAGCAGCAGAAGTGCGAAAAATTTGATTCCTACTCAAGCATTTCTTAGATTCAAACTCCCATATCTCGCGAACGGATTGACCAAACCCAAAAATTCCTGCTGCGTCTGAAAGTGGAATCTCTCCCGATTTCAACGGTATGTGTATTTTTTCCCTAGGCCATTCTGGTTAAGCGTTTGGAACAGCAGAAGTGTGCAAGATTTGTTGCCTACTCAACCATTTCTTAGCTTCAAACTCCCATATCTCGCTAACCAATTGAGAACACCCAAAAATTTCTGCTGCGTCTGAAAGTAGAAACTAGCCCGATTACAAAGGTGTGTGTATTTTTCCCCTAGACCACTCTGGTTAAGCGTTTGGAGCAGCAGAAGTGCGAAAAATTTGTCGTCTCCTGAAACATTTCTTAGCTGAAAACTCCCATATCTCACGAACGGATTGACCAAACCCAAAAATTCTTATTGCTTCTGAAAGTAGAAACTCGCCCGATTACAACGGTTTGGGTATTTTTTCCCTAGGCCACCCTGGTTAAGCGTTTGGAGCAGCAGAAGTGCGAAAAATTTGTTGTCTTCTCAACCATTTCTTAGATCTAACCTCCCATACCTCGCAAACGGATTGACCAAACCCAAAAATTCCTGCTGCGTCTGAAAGTGGAATCTCTCCCGATTTCAACGGTATGTGTATTTATCCCCTAGGCCATTCTGGTTAAGCGTTTGGAGCAGCAGAAGTGTGTAAAATTTGTTGTCTTCTCAACCATTTCTTAGCTTCAAACTCCCATATCCCGCGAACGGTTTGACCAAACCCAAAAATTCCTTTTGCGTCTGAAAATAGAAGTTCGCCCGATTACAAAGGTATGTGTATTTTTCCCCTAGGCCATTCTGGTTAAGCATTTGGAGCAGCAAAATTGCGATAAATTTGTTGTCACCTGTACCATTTGTTAGCTGCAAACTCCCATATCTCGCGAACGGATTGACAAAAGCTAAAAAGTCCTGTTGCGTGTGAAAGTAGAAACTCTCCCGATTGCAATGGTATATGAATTTTTTCCCTAGGCCATTCTGGTTAAGCGTTTGGAGCAGCAGAATTGCGATAAATTTGTTGTCTCCTGAACCATTTCTTAGCTGCAAACACCCATATCTCGCGAACGGATTGACCAAACCCAAAAATTTCTGCTGCGTCTGAAAGTAGAAACTCGCCCGATTACAACGGCATGTCTTTTTTTTCCCTGGGCCATTCTGGTTAAGCGTTTGGAGCAGCAGAATTGCGAAAAATTTGTTGCCTTCTCAACCATTTCTTAGATCTAACCTCCCATATCTCGCTAACGGATTGACCAAACCCAAAAACTCCGGCTGCGTCTGAAAGTAGAAACTCTCCCGATTACAACGGTATGTGTATTTTTTCCCTAGGCCATTCTGGTTAAGCGTTTGGAGCAGCAGAAGTGCGACAAATTTGTTGCCTACTCAACCGATTCTTAGCTTCAAACTCCCATCTCTAGCGAACGGATTGACGAAACCCAGAAATTCCTGTTGCGTGTGAAAGTAGAAACTCTCCCGATTACAATGGTATATGTATTTTTTCCCTAGGCCATTCTGGTTAACCGTTTGGAGAAGGAGACGAGCGCAAAATTTGTTGCCTACTCAACCATTTCTTAGTTTCAAACTCCCACATCTCGCGAACAGATTGACCAAACCCAAAAATTTCTGCTGTGTCTGAAAGTAGAAACTCGCCCGATTACAGCGGTATGAGTATTTTTTCCCTATGCCATTCTGATTAAGCGTTTGGAGCAGCAGACGTGCGCAAAATTTGTTGCCTACTCAACCATTTCTTAGTTTCAAACTCCCACATCTCGCGAACGGACTGACCAAACCCAAAAATTCCTTTTGCGTCTGAAAATAGAAAATCGCCCGATTACAAAGGTATGTGTATTTTTCCCCTAGGCCATTCTGGTTAAGCGTTTGGAGCAGCAGAAGTGTGTAAAATTTGTTGCCTTCCCAACCATTTCTTAGCTTCAAACTTCCATATCCCGCGAACGGTTTCACCAAACCCAAAAATTCCTGCTGCGTCTGAAAGTAGACACTCGCCCGATTACAACGGTATGTGTATTTTTTCCCTAGGCCATTCTGGTTAATCGTTTGGAGCAGCAGAAGTGTGTAAAATTTGTTGTCTTCGCAACCATTTCTTAGCTTCAAACTCCCATCTCCCGCGAACGGATTGACCAAACCCAAAAATTCCTTTTGCGTCTGAAAGTAGAAACTCTCCCGATTACAACGGTATGTCTTTTTTTTCCCTGGGCCATTCTGGTTAAGCGTTCGGAGCAGCAGAAGTGCGAACAATTTGTTGCCTTCTCAACCATTTCTTAGCTTCAAACTCCCATATCTCGCGAACGGATTACCAAACCCAAAAATTCCTTTCGCGTCTGAAAGTAGAAACTCTCCCGATTACAATGGTATGTGTATTTTTTCCCTAGGCCATTCTGGTTAAGCGTTTGGAGCAGCAGAAGTGCGAAAGTTTGTTGTCTTCTCAACCATTTCCTAGTTCTAACCTCCCATATCTCGCAAAAGGTTTGACCAAACCCAAAAATTCCTGCTGCGTCTGAAAGTAGAAACTCTCCCGATTACAACGGTACGTGTATTTTTTCCCTAGGCCATTCTGGTTAAGCGTTTGGAGCAGCAGAAGTGCGAAAAATTTGTTGCCTTCCCAACCATTTCTTAGCTTCAAACACCCATATCTCGCGAACGGATTGACCAAACCCAAAAATTCCGTTTGCGTCTGAAAGTAGAAGCTCGCCCGATCACAAAGGTATGTGTATTTTTCCCCTAGGCCATTCTGGTTAAGCGTTTAGAGCAGCAGAATTGCGACAAATTTGTTGTGTTCTCAACCATTTCTTAGATTCGAACTCCCATATCTCGCGAACGGATTGACCAAACCCAAAAATTTCTGCTGCGTCTGAAAGTAGAAACTCTCCCGATTACAACGGTATGTGTATTTTTTCCCTAGGCCAATCTGGTTAAGCGTTTGGAGCAGCAGAAGTGCGAAAAATTTGATTCCTACTCAAGCATTTCTTAGATTCAAAATCCCATATCTCGCAAACGGTTTGACCAAACCCAAAAATTCCTGCTGCGTCTGAAAGTAGAAACTCTCCCGATTACAACGGTATGTGTATTTTTTCCCTAGGCCATTCTGGTTAAGCGTTTGGAGCAGCAGAAGTGCGAAAAATTTGTTGTCTTCTCAACCATTTCTTAGATCTAACCTCCCATATCTCGCAAACGGATTGACCAAACCCAAAAATTCCTGCTGCGTCTGAAAGTGGAATCTCTCCCGATTTCAACGGTATGTGTATTTTTTCCCTAGGCCAATCTGGTTAAGCGTTTGGAGCAGCAGAAGTGCGAAAAATTTGATTCCTACTCAAGCATTTCTTAGATTCAAAATCCCATATCTCGCGAACGGTTTGACCAAACCCAAAAATTCCTGCTGCGTCTGAAAGTAGAAACTCTCCCGATTACAACGGTATGTGTATTTTTTCCCTAGGCCATTCTGGTTAAGCGTTTGGAGCAGCAGAAATGCGAAAAATTTGTTGTCTTCTCAACCATTTCTTAGATCTAACCTCCCATATCTCGCAAACGGATTGACCAAACCCAAAAATTCCTGCTGCGTCTGAAAGTGGAATCTCTCCCGATTTCAACGGTATGTGTATTTTTTCCCTAGGCCATTCTGTTTAAGCGTTTGGAACAGCAGAAGTGTGCAAGATTTGTTGCCTACTCAACCATTTCTTAGCTTCAAACTCCCATATCTCGCTAACCAATTGAGCACACCCAAAAATTTCTGCTGCGTCTGAAAGTAGAAACTCGCCCGATTACAAAGGTGTGTGTATTTTTCCCCTAGACCACTCTGGTTAAGCGTTTGGAGCAGCAGAAGTGCGAAAAATTTGTCGTCTCCTGAAACATTTCTTAGCTGAAAACTCCCATATCTCACGAACGGATTGACCAAACCCAAAAATTCTTATTGCTCCTGAAAGTAGAAACTCGCCCGATTACAACGGTTTGGGTATTTCTTCCCTAGGCCATTCTGGTTAAGCGTTTGGAGCAGCAGAAGTGTGCAAAATTTGTTCTCTTGACAACCATTTCTTAGATGCAAACTTCCATATCTCGCTAACGGATTGAGCAAACCCAAAAATTTCGGCTGCGTCTGAAAGTAGAAACTCGCCCGATTACAATGCTGTGTGTATTTATCTCCTAGGCCATTCTGGTTAAGCGTTTGGAGCAGCAGAAGTGTGTAAAATTTGTTGTCTTCTCAACCATTTCTTAGCTTCAAACTCCCATATCCCGCGAACGGTTTGACCAAACCCAAAAATTCCTTTTGCGTCTGAAAATAGAAGCTCGCCCGATTACAAAGGTATGTGTATTTTTCCCCTAGGCCATTCTGGTTAAGCGTTTGGAGCAGCAGAATTGCGATAAATTTGTTGTCACCTGTACCATTTCTTAGCTGCAAACTCCCATATCTCGCGAACGGATTGACAAAAGCTAAAAAGTCCTGTTGCGTGTGAAAGTAGAAACTCTCCCGATTACAATGGTATTTGTATTTTTTCCCTAGGCCATTCTGGTTAAGCGTTTGGAGCAGCAGACGTGCGCAAAATTTGTTGCCTACTCAACCATTTCTTAGTTTCAAACTCCCACATCTCGCGAACGGATTGACCAAACCCAAAAATTCCTTTTGCGTCTGAAAATAGAAGCTCGTCCGACTACAAAGGTATGTGTATTTTTCCCCTAGGCCATTCTGGTTAAGCGTTTGGAGCAGCAGAAGTGTGTAAAATTTGTTGTCTTCTCAACCATTTCTTAGATCTAACCTCCCACATCTCGCGAACGGATTGACCAAACCCAAAAATTCCTATTGCATCTGAAATTAGAAACTCGCCCGATGACAAAAGTGTGTGTATTTTTTCCCTAGGCCATTCTGGTTAAGCGTTTGGAACAGCAGAAGTGCGAAAAATTTTTCGTCTCCTGAACCATTTCTTAGATTCAAACACCCATATCTCGCGAACGGATTGACCAAACCCAAAAATTACTTTTGCGACTGAAAGTAGAAGCTCGCCCGATTACAAAGGTATGTGTATTTTTCCCCTAGGCCATTCTGGTTAAGCTTCTGGAGCAGCAGAAGTGTTTAAAATTTGTTGACTTCTCAACCATTTCTTAGCTTCAAACTCCCATATCGCGCGAACGGATTGACCAAACCCAAAAATTCCTTTGCGTCTGAAAGTAGAAACTCTCCCGATTACAACGGTATGTGTATTTTTTCCCTAGGCCATTCTGGTTAAGCGTTTGGAGCAGCAGAAGTGCGAAAAATTTGTTGTCTTCTCAACCATTTCTTAGATCTAACCTCCCATATCTCGCAAACGGATTGACCAAACCCAAAAATTCCGGCTGCGTCTGAAAGTAGAAACTCTCCCGATTACAGCGGTATGTGTATTTTTTCCCTAGGCCATTCTGGTTAAGCGTTTGGAGCAGCAGAAGTGCGACATATTTGTTGCCTACTCAACCGTTTCTTAGCTTCAAACTCCCATCTCTCGCGAACGGATTGACGAAACCCAGAAATTCCTGTTGCGTGAGAGAGTTGAAACTGTCCCGATTAGAACGGTATGAGTATTTTTTCCCTAGGCCATTCTAGTTAAGCGTTTGGAGCAGCAGAATTGCGAAAAATTTGATGCCTGCTCAAGCATTTCTTAGCTTCAAAATCCCATATCTCGCGAACTGTTTGACCAAACCCAATAATTCCTGCTGCGTCTGAAAGTCGAAGCTCGCCCGATTACAAAGGTATGTGTATTTTTCCCCTATGCCATTCTGGTTAAGCGTTTGGAGCAGCAGAAGTGTGTAAAATTTGTTGTCTTCTCAACCATTTCTTAGCTTCAAACTTCCATATCCCGCGAACGGTTTCACCAAACCCAAAAATTCCTGCTGCGTCTGAAAGTAGACACTCGCCCGATTACAACGGTATGTGTATTTTTTCCCTAGGCCATTCTGGTTAAGCGTTTGGAGCAGCAGAAGTGTGTAAAATTTGTTGTCTTCGCAACCATTTCTTAGCTTCAAACTCCCATCTCCCGCGAACGGATTGACCAAACCCAAAAATTCCTTTTGCGTCTGAAAGTAGAAACTCTCCCGATTACAACGGTATGTCTTTTTTTTCCCTGGGCCATTCTGGTTAAGCGTTTGGAGCAGCAGAAGTGCGAACAATTTGTTGCCTTCTCAACCATTCCTTAGCTGCAAACTCCCATATCTCGCGAACGGATTGACGAAAGCTAAAAAGTCCTGTTGCGTGTGAAAGTAGAAACTCTCCCGATTACAATGGTATATGTATTTTTTCCCTAGGCCATTCTGGTTAAGCGTTTGGAGCAGGAGACGAGCGCAAAATTTGTTGCCTACTCAACCATTTCTTAGTTTCAAACTCCCACATCTCGCGAACAGATTGACCAAACCCAAAAATTTCTGCTGCGTCTGAAAGTAGAAACTCGCCCGATTACAGCGGTATGAGTATTTTTTCCCTATGCCATTCTGATTAAGCGTTTGGAGCAGCAGAATTGCGAAAAATTTGTTGCCTTCTCAACCATTTCTTAGCTTCACACTCCCATATCGCGCGAACGGATTGACCAAACCCAAAAATTCCTTTTGCGTCTGAAAGTAGAAACTCTCCCGATTACAACGGTATGTCTTTTTTTTCCCTGGGCCATTCTGGTTAAGCGTTTGCAGCAGCAGAAGTGCGAACAATTTGTTGCCTTCTCAACCATTTCTTAGCTTCAAACTCCCATATCTCGCGAACGGATTGACCAAACCCAAAAATTCCTTTTGCGTCTGAAAGTAAAAACTATCCCGATTACAACGGTACGTGTATTTTTTCCCTAGGCCATTCTGGTTAAGCGTTTGGAGAAGCAGAAGTGCGACAAATTTGTTGCCTACTCAACCGTTTCTTAGCTTCAAACTCCCATCTCTCGCGAACGGATTGACGAAACCCAGAAATTCCTGTTGCGTGTGAAAGTAGAAACTCTCCCGATTACAATGGTATATGTATTTTTTCCCTAGGCCATTCTGGTTAAGCGTTTGGAGAAGGAGACGAGCGCAAAATTTGTTGCCTACTCAACCATTTCTTAGTTTCAAACTCCCACATCTCGCGAACAGATTGACCAAACCCAAAAATTTCTGCTGTGTCTGAAAGTAGAAACTCGCCCGATTACAGCGGTATGAGTATTTTTTCCCTATGCCATTCTGATTAAGCGTTTGGAGCAGCAGAAGTGCGAAAAATTTGTTGTCTTCTCAACCATTTCCTAGTTCTAACCTCCCATATCTCGCAAACGGGTTGACCAAACCCAAAAATTCCTGCTGCGTCTGAAAGTAGAAACTCTCCCGATTACAGCGGTACGTGTATTTTTTCCCTAGGGCATTCTGGTTAAGCGTTTGGAGCAGCAGAAGTGCGAAAAATTTGTTGCCTTCTCAACCATTTCTTAGATTCAAACTCCCATATCTCGCGAACGGATTGACCAAACCCCAAAATTCCCTCTGCGTCTGAAAGTAGAAGCTCGCCCGATTACAAAGGTATGTGTATTTTTCCCCTAGGCCATTCTGGTTAAGCGTTTGGAGCAGCAGAATTACGAAAAATTTGTTGCCTTCTCAACCATTTCTTAGCTTCAAACTCCCATATCTCGCGAACGGATCGACGAAACCCAAAAATTCCTGTTGGGTGTGAAAGTAGAAACTCTCCCGATTACAACGGTATGTCATTTTTTTCCCTGGGCCATTCTGGTTAAGCGTTTGGAGCAGCAGAAGTGCGAACAATTTGTTGCCTTCTCAACCGTTTCTTAGCTTCAAACTCCCATACCTCGCGAACGGATTAACAAACCCAAAAATTCCATTTGCGTCTGAAAGTAGAAACTCTCCCGATTACAACGGTATGTGTATTTTTCCCCTAGGCCATTCTGGATAAGCGTTTGGAGCAGCAGAATTGCGATAAATTTGTTGTCACCTGTACCATTTCTTAGATGCAAACTCCCATATCTCGCGAACGGATTGACGAAAGCTAAAAAGTCCTGTTGCGTGTGAAAGTAGAAGCTCTCCCGATTACAATGGTATATGTATTTTTTCCCTATGCCATTCTGATTAAGCGTTTGGAGCAGCAGAAGTGCGAAAAATTTGTTGTCTTCTCAACCATTTCCTAGTTCTAACCTCCCATATCTCGCAAACGGGTTGACCAAACCCAAAAATTCCTGCTGCGTCTGAAAGTAGAAACTCTCCCGATTACAGCGGTACGTGTATTTTTTCCCTAGGGCATTCTGGTTAAGCGTTTGGAGCAGCAGAAGTGCGAAAAATTTGTTGCCTTCTCAACCATTTCTTAGATTCAAACTCCCATATCTCGCGAACGGATTGACCAAACCCCAAAATTCCCTCTGCGTCTGAAAGTAGAAGCTCGCCCGATTACAAAGGTATGTGTATTTTTCCCCTAGGCCATTCTGGTTAAGCGTTTGGAGCAGCAGAATTACGAAAAATTTGTTGCCTTCTCAACCATTTCTTAGCTTCAAACTCCCATATCTCGCGAACGGATCGACGAAACCCAAAAATTCCTGTTGGGTGTGAAAGTAGAAACTCTCCCGATTACAACGGTATGTCTTTTTTTCCCTGGGCCATTCTGGTTAAGCGTTTGGAGCAGCAGAAGTGCGAACAATTTGTTGCCTTCTCAACCGTTTCTTAGCTTCAAACTCCCATACCTCGCGAACGGATTAACAAACCCAAAAATTCCATTTGCGTCTGAAAGTAGAAACTCTCCCGATTACAACGGTATGTGTATTTTTCCCCTAGGCCATTCTGGATAAGCGTTTGGAGCAGCAGAATTGCGATAAATTTGTTGTCACCTGTACCATTTCTTAGATGCAAACTCCCATATCTCGCGAACGGATTGACGAAAGCTAAAAAGTCCTGTTGCGTGTGAAAGTAGAAGCTCTCCCGATTACAATGGTATATGTATTTTTTCCCTAGGCCATTCTGGTTAAGCGTTTGGAGCAGCAGACGTGCGCAAAATTTGTTGCCTACTCAACCATTTCCTAGTTTCAAACTCCCACATCTCGCGAACGGATTGACCAAACCCAAAAATTCCTTTTGCGTCTGAAAATAGAAGCTCGCCCGATTACAAAGGTATGTGTATTTTTCCCCTAGGCCATTCTGGTTAAGCGTTTGGAGCAGCAGAAGTGTGTAAAATTTGTTGTCTTCTCAACCATTTCTTAGCTTCAAACTCCCATATCCCGCGAACGGTTTGACCAAACCCAAAAATTCCTGCTGCGTCTGAAAGTAGACACTCGCCCGATTACAACGGTATGTGTATTTTTTCCCTAGGCCATTCTGGTTAAGCGTTTGGAGCAGCAGAAGTGTGTAAAATTTGTTGTCTTCTCAACCATTTCCTAGCTTCAAACTCCCATCTCCCGCGAACGGATTGACCAAACCCAAAAATTCCTTTTGCGTCTGAAAGTAGAAACTCTCCCGATTACAACGGTATGTCTTTTTTTTCCCTAGGCCACTCTGGTTAAGCGTTTGGAGCAGCAGAAGTGCGAAAAATTTGTTGTCTTCTCTACCATTTCCTAGTTCTAACCTCCCATATCTCGCAAACGGGTTGACCAAACCCAAAAATTCCTGCTGCGTCTGAAAGTAGGAACTCTCCCGATTACAGCGGTACGTGTATTTTTTCCCTAGGCCATTCTGGTTAAGCGTTTGGAGCAGCAGAATTGCGACAAATTTGTTGCCTACTCAACCGTTTCTTAGCTTCAAACTCCCATCTTTCGCGAACGGATTGACGAAACCCAGAAATTCCTGTTTCGTGTGAGAATTGAAACTGTCCCGATTAGAACGGTATGAGTATTTTTTCCCTAGGCCATTCTAGTTAAGCGTTTGGAGCAGCAGAATTGCGAAAAATTTGTTGCCTTCTCAACCATTTCTTAGCTTCAAACTCCCATATCGCGCGAACGGATTGACGAAACCCAAAAATTCCTGTTGCGTGTGAAAGTCGAAGCTCTCCCGATTACAACGGTATGTGTATTTTTTCCCTAGGCCATTCTGGTTAAGCGTTTGGAGCAGCAGAAGTGCGAAAAATTTGTTGTCTTCTCAACCATTTCCTAGTTCTAACCTCCCATATCTCGCAAACGGGTTGACCAAACCCAAAAATTCCTGCTGCGTCTGAAAGTAGAAACTCTCCCGATTACAGCGGTACGTGTATTTTTTCCCTAGGGCATTCTGGTTAAGCGTTTGGAGCAGCAGAAGTGCGAAAAATTTGTTGCCTTCTCAACCATTTCTTAGATTCAAACTCCCATATCTCGCGAACGGATTGACCAAACCCCAAAATTCCCTCTGCGTCTGAAAGTAGAAGCTCGCCCGATAACAAAGGTATGTGTATTTTTCCCCTAGGCCATTCTGGTTAAGCGTTTGGAGCAGCAGAATTACGAAAAATTTGTTGCCTTCTCAACCATTTCTTAGCTTCAAACTCCCATATCTCGCGAACGGATCGACGAAACCCAAAAATTCCTGTTGGGTGTGAAAGTAGAAGCTCTCCCTATTACAACGGTATGTGTATTTTTTTCCTAGGCCATTCTGGTTAACCGTTTGGAGCAGCAGAAGTGCGAACAATTTGTTGCCTTCTCAACCATTTCCTGGATTCAAATTCCCATATCTCGCGAACGGATTGACCAAACCCAAAAATTCCTATTGCATCTGAAATTAGAAACTCGCCCGATTACAAAGGTTTGTGTATTTTGTCCCTAGGGCATTCTGGTTAAGCGTTTGGAGCAGCAGAAGTGCGAAAAATTTGTTGTCTTCTCAACAATTTCTTAGATTCAAACTCCCATATCTCGCGAACGGATTGACCAAACCCAAAAATTCTTATTGCGTCTGAAAGTTGAAACTCGCCCGATTACAACGGTATGTGTATTTTTCCCCTAGGCCATTCTGGTTAAGCGTTTGGAGCAGCAGAATTGCGTTAAATTTGTTGTCACCTGTACCATTTCTTAGCTGCAAACTCCCATATCTCGCGAACGGATAGACGAAAGCTAAAAAGTCCTGTTGCGTGTGAAAGTAGAAACTCTCCCGATTACAATGGTATATTTTTTTTTTTCCCCCCTAGGCCATTCTGGTTAAGCGTTTGGAGCAGCAGACGTGCGCAAAATTTGTTGCCTACTCAACCATTTCTTAGTTTCAAACTCCCACATCTCGCGAACGGATTGACCAAACCCAAAAATTCCTTTTGCGTCTGAAAATAGAAGCTCGTCCGACTACAAAGGTATGTGTATTTTTCCCCTAGGCCATTCTGGTTAAGCGTTTGGAGCAGCAGAAGTGTGTAAAATTTGTTGTCTTCTCAACCATTTCTTAGCTTCAAACTCCCATATCCCACGAACGGTTTGACCAAACCCAAAAATTCCTCCTGCGTCTGAAAGTAGACACTCGCCCGATTACAACGGTATGAGTATTTTTTCCCTAGGCCATTCTGGTTAAGCGTTTGGAGCAGCAGAAGTGCGAAAAATTTGTTGTCTTCTCAACCATTTCTTAGATCTAACCTCCCACATCTCGCGAACGGATTGACCAAACCCAAAAATTCCTATTGCATCTGAAATTAGAAACTCGCCCGATGACAAAATTGTGTGTATTTTTTCCCTAGGCCATTCTGGTTAAGCGTTTGGAACAGCAGAAGTGCGAAAAATTTTTCGTCTCCTGAACCATTTCTTAGATTCAAACACCCATATCTCGCGAACGGATTGACCAAACCCAAAAATTACTTTTGCGACTGAAAGTAGAAGCTCGCCCGATTACAAAGGTATGTGTATTTTTCCCCTAGGCCATTCTGGTTAAGCGTTTGGAACAGCAGAATTGCGATAAATTTGTTGTCACCTGTACCATTTCTTAGATGCAAACTCCCATATCTCGCGAACGGATTGACGAAAGCTAAAAAGTCCTGTTGCGTGTGAAAGTAGAAACTCTCCCGATTACAGTGGTATATGTATTTTTTCCCTAGGCCATTCTGGTTAAGCGTTTGGAGCAGGAAACGAGCGCAAAATTTGTTGCCTACTCAACCATTTCTTAGTTTCAAACTCCCACATCTCGCGAACAGATTGACCAAACCCAAAAATTTCTGCTGCGTCTGAAAGTAGAAACTCGCCCGATTACAGCGGTATGAGTATTTTTTCCCTATGCCATTCTGATTAAGCGTTTGGAGCAGCAGAATTGCGAAAAATTTGTTGCCTTCTCAACCATTTCTTACCTTCAAACTCCCATATCGCGCGAACGGATTGACCAAACCCAAAAATTCCTTTTGCGTCTGAAAGTAGAAACTCTCCCGATTACAACGGTATGTCTTTTTTTTCCCTGGGCCATTCTGGTTAAGCGTTTGCAGCAGCAGAAGTGCGAACAATTTATTGCCTTCTCATCCATTTCTTAGCTTCAAACTCCCATATCTCGCGAACGGATTGACCAAACCCAAAAATTCCTTTTGCGTCTGAAAGTAAAAACTCTCCCGATTAGAACGGTATGTGTATTTTTTCCCTAGGCCATTCTGGTTAAGCGTTTGGAGCAGGAGAAGTGCGCAACATTTGTTGCCTTCCCAACCATTTCTTAGCTTCAAACACCCATATCTCGCGAACGGATTGACCAAACCCAAAAATTCCTTCTGCGTCTGAAAGTAGACACTCGCCCGATTACAACGGTATGAGTATTTTCTCCCTAGGCCATTCTGGTTAAGCGTTTGGAGCAGGAGACGAGCGCAAAATTTGTTGCCTACTCAACCATTTCTTAGTTTCAAACTCCCACATCTCGCGAACAGATTGACCAAACCCAAAAATTTCTGCTGCGTCTGAAAGTAGAAACTCGCCCGATTACAGCGGTATGAGTATTTTTTCCCTATGCCATTCTGATTAAGCGTTTGGAGCAGCAGAATTGCGAAAAATTTGTTGCCTTCTCAACCATTTCTTAGCTTCAAACTCCCATATCGCGCGAACGGATTGACCAAACCCAAAAATTCCTTTTGCGTCTGAAAGTAGAAACTCTCCCGATTACAACGGTATGTCTTTTTTTTCCCTGGGCCATTCTGGTTAAGCGTTTGCAGCAGCAGAAGTGCGAACAATTTGTTGCCTTCTCAACCATTTCTTAGCTCCAAACTCCCATATCTCGCGAACGGATTGACCAAACCCAAAAATTCCTTTTGCGTCTGAAAGTAAATACTCTCCCGATTAGAACGGTATGTGTATTTTTTCCCTAGGCCATTCTGGTTAAGCGTTTGGAGCAGCAGAATTGCGAAAAATTTGTTGTCTTCTCAACCATTTCTTAGATCTAACCTCCCATATCTCGAAAACGTGTTGACCAAACCCAAAAATTCCTGCTGCGTCTGAAAGTAGAAACTCTCCCGATTACAACGGTACGTGTATTTCTTCCCTAGGCCATTCTGGTTAAGCGTTTGGAGCAGCAGAAGTGCGACAAATTTGTTGCCTACTCAACCATTTCTTAGTTTCAAACTCCCACATCTCGCGAACGGATTGACCAAACCCAAAAATTCCTTTTGCGTCTGAAAATAGAAGCTCGTCCGACTACAAAGGTATGTGTATTTTTCCCCTAGGCCATTCTGGTTAAGCGTTTGGAGCAGCAGAAGTGTGTAAAATTTGTTGTCTTCTCAACCATTTCTTAGCTTCAAACTCCCATATCCCGCGAACGATTTGACCAAACCCAAAAATTCCTTCTGCGTCTGAAAGTAGACACTCGCCCGATTACAACGGTATGAGTATTTTTTCCCTAGGCCATTCTGGTTAAGCGTTTGGAGCAGCAGTTGTGCGAAAAATTTGTTGTCTTCTCAACCATTTCTTAGATCTAACCTCCCACATCTCGCGAACGGATTGACCAAACCCAAAAATTCCTATTGCATCTGAAATTAGAAACTCGCCCGATGACAAAAGTGTGTGTATTTTTTCCCTAGGCCATTCTGGTTAAGCGTTTGGAACAGCAGAAGTGCGAAAAATTTTTCGTCTCCTGAACCATTTCTTAGATTCAAACACCCATATCTCGCGAACGGATTGACCAAACCCAAAAATTCCTGTTGCGTCTGAAAATAGAAGCTCGTCCGACTACAAAGGTATGTGTATTTTTCCCCTAGGCCATTCTGGTTAAGCGTTTGGAGCAGCAGAAGTGTGTAAAATTTGTTGTCTTCTCAACCATTTCTTAGCTTCAAACTCCCATATCCCGCGAACGATTTGACCAAACCCAAAAATTCCTTCTGCGTCTGAAAGTAGACACTCGCCCGATTACAACGGTATGAGTATTTTTTCCCTAGGCCATTCTGGTTAAGCGTTTGGAGCAGCAGATGTGCGAAAAATTTGTTGTCTTCTCAACCATTTCATAGATCTAACCTCCCACATCTCGCGAACGGATTGACCAAACCCAAAAATTCCTATTGCATCTGAAATTAGAAACTCGCCCGATGACAAAAGTGTGTGTATTTTTTCCCTAGGCCATTCTGGTTAAGCGTTTGGAACAGCAGAAGTGCGAAAAATTTTTCGTCTCCTGAACCATTTCTTAGCTTCAAACTCCCATATCCCGCGAACGATTTGACCAAACCCAAAAATTCCTTCTGCGTCTGAAAGTAGACACTCGCCCGATTACAACGGTATGAGTATTTTTTCCCTAGGCCATTCTGGTTAAGCGTTTGGAGCAGCAGAAGTGCGAAAAATTTGTTGTCTTCTCAACCATTTCTTAGATCTAACCTCCCACATCTCGCGAACGGATTGACCAAACCCAAAAATTCCTATTGCATTTGAAATTAGAAACTCGCCCGATGACAAAAGTGTGTGTATTTTTTCCCTAGGCCATTCTGGTTAAGCGTTTGGAACAGCAGAAGTGCGAAAAATTTTTCGTCTCCTGAACCATTTCTTAGATTCAAACACCCATATCTCGCGAACGGATTGACCAAACCCAAAAATTACTTTTGCGACTGAAAGTAGAAGCTCGCCCGATTACAAAGGTATGTGTATTTTTCCCCTAGGCCATCCTGGTTAAGCGTTTGGAGCAGCAGAATTGCGATAAATTTGTTGTCACCTGTACCATTTCTTAGCTGCAAACTCCCATATCTCGCGAACGGATTGACGAAAGCTAAAAAGTCCTGTTGCGTGTGAAAGTAGAAACTCTCCCGATTACAACGGTATATGTATTTTTTCCCTAGGCCATTCTGGTTAAGCGTTTGGAGCAGGAGACGAGCCCAAAATTTGTTGCCTACTCAACCATTTCTTAGTTTCAAACTCCCACATCTCGCGAACAGATTGACCAAACCCAAAAATTTCTGCTGCGTCTGAAAGTAGAAACTCGCCCGATTACAGCGGTATGAGTATTTTTTCCCTGGGCCATTCTGGTTAAGCGTTTGCAGCAGCAGAAGTGCGAACAATTTGTTGCCTTCTCAACCATTTCTTAGCTTCAAACTCCCATATCTCGCGAACGGATTGACAAAACCCAAAAATTCCTTTTGCGTCTGAAAGCAGAAACTCTCCCGATTAGAACGGTATGTGTATTTTTTCCCTAGGCCATTCTGGTTAAGCGTTTGGAGCAGCAGAATTGCGAAAAATTTGTTGTCTTCTCAACCATTTCTTAGATCTAACCTCCCATATCTCGCAAACGGGTTGACCAAACCCATAAATTCCTGCTGCGTCTGAAAGTAAAGACTCTCCCGATTAGAACGGTACGTGTATTTTTTCCCTAGGCCATTCTGGTTAAGCGTTTGGAGCAGCAGAATTGCGACAAATTTGTTGCCTACTCAACCGTTTCTTAGCTTCAAACTCCCATCTCTCGCGAACGGATTGACGAAACCCAGAAATTCCTGTTGCGTGTGAGAATTGAAACTGTCCCGATGAGAACGGTATGAGTATTTTTTCCCTAGTCCATTCTAGTTAAGCGTTTGGAGCAGCAGAAGTGCGAAAAATTTTATGCATACTCAAGCATTTCTTAGCTTCAAAATCCCATATCCCGCGAACTGTTTGACCAAACCCAATAATTCCTGCTGCGTCTGAAAGTAGACACTCGCCCGATTAGAACGGTATGAGTATTTTTTCCCTAGTCCATTCTAGTTAAGCGTTTGGAGCAGCAGAAGTGCGAAAAATTTGATGCCTACTCAAGCATTTCTTAGCTTCAAAATCCCATATCTCGCGAACCGTTTGACCAAACCCAAAAATTCCTATTGCGTCTGAAAGTAGAAGCTCGCCCGATTCGAAAGGTATGTGTACTTTTCCGCTAGGCCATTCTGATTAAGCGTTTGGAGCAGCAGAATTGCGAAAAATTTGTTGTCTCCTGAACCATTTCTTAGATGCAAACACCCATATCTCGCGAACGGATTGACCAAACCCAATAATTCCTGCTGCGTCTGAAAATAGAAGCTCGTCCGACTACAACGGTATGTGTATTTGTTCCCTAGGCCATTCTGGTTAAGCGTTTGGAGCAGCAGAATTGCGAAAAATTTGTTGCCTTCTCAACCATTTCTTAGCTTCAAACTCCCATATCGCGCGAACGGATTGACCAAACCCAAAAATTCCTTTTGCGTCTGAAAGTAGAAACTCTACCGATTCCAACGGTACGTCTTTTTTTTCCCTGGGCCATTTTGATTAAGCGTTTGGAGCAGCAGAAGTGCGAAAAATTTGTTGTCTTCTCAACCATTTCTTAGATCTAACCTCCCACATCTCGCGAACGGATTGACCAAACCCAAAAATTCCTATTGCATCTGAAATTAGAAACTCGCCCGATGACAAAAGTGTGTGTATTTCTTCCCTAGGCCATTCTGGTTAAGCGTTTGGAACAGCAGAAGTGCGAAAAATTTTTCGTCTCCTGAACCATTTCTTAGATTCAAACACCCATATCTCGCGAACGGATTGACCAAACCCAAAAATTACTTTTGCGACTGAAAGTAGAAGCTCGCCCGATTACAAAGGTATGTGTATTTTTCCCCTAGGCCATTCTGGTTAAGCGTTTGGAGCAGCAGAATTGCGATAAATTTGTTGTCACCTGTACCATTTCTTAGCTGCAAACTCCCATATCTCGCGAACGGATTGACGGAAGCTAAAAAGTCCTGTTGCGTGTGAAAGTAGAAACTCTCCCGATTACAATGGTATATGTATTTTTTCCCTAGGCCATTCTGGTTAAGCGTTTGGAGCAGGAGACGAGCGCAAAATTTGTTGCCTACTCAACCATTTCTTAGTTTCAAACTCCCACATCTCGCGAACAGATTGACCAAACCCAAAAATTTCTGCTGCGTCTGAAAGTAGAAACTCGCCCGATTACAGCGGTATGAGTATTTTTTCCCTATGCCATTCTGATTAAGCGTTTGGAGCAGCAGAATTGCGAAAAATTTGTTGCCTTCTCAACCATTTCTTAGCTTCAAACTCCCATATCGCGCGAACGGATTGACCAAACCCAAAAATTCCTTTTGCGTCTGAAAGTAGAAACTCTCCCGATTACAACGGTATGTCTTTTTTTTCCCTGGGCCATTCTGGTTAAGCGTTTGCAGCAGCAGAAGTGCGAACAATTTGTTGCCTTCTCAACCATTTCTTAGCTTCAAACTCCCATATCTCGCGAACGGATTGACCAAACCCAAAAATTCCTTTTGCGTCTGAAAGTAGAAACTCTCCCGATTAGAACGGTATGTGTATTTTTTCCCTAGGCCATTCTGGTTAAGCGTTTGGAGCAGCAGAATTGCGAAAAATTTGTTGTCTTCTCAACCATTTCTTAGATCTAACCTCCCATATCTCGCAAACGGGTTGACCAAACCCAAAAATTCCTATTGCGTCTGAAAGTAGAAACTCGCCCGATTACAACGGTATGTCTATTTTTTCCCTGGCACATTCTGGTCAAGCGTTTGGAGCAGCAGAAATACGAACAATTTGTTGCCTTCTCAGCCATTTCTTACCTTCAAACTCCCATATCTCGCGAACGGATTGACCAAACCCAAAAATTCCTATTGCATCTGAAAGTAGAAACTCGCCCTATTACAAAGGTATGTGTATTTTTTCCCCAGGCCATTCTGGTTAAGTGTTTGGAGCAGCAGAAGTGTGCAAAATTTGTTCTCTTCACAACCATTTCTTAGATGCAAACTCCCATATCTCGCGAACGGATTGACCACACCCAAAAATTCCTATTGCGTCTGAAAGTAGAAACTCGTCCGATTACAACGGTATGTCAATTTTTTCCCTGGGACATTCTGGTCAAGCGTTTGGAGCAGCAGAAGTACGAACAATTTGTTGACTTCTCAACCATTTCTTACCTTCAAACTCCCATATCTCGCGAACAGATTGACCAAACCCAAAAATTCCTATTGCATCTGAATGTAGAAACTCGCCCTATTACAAAGGTATGTGTATTTCTTCCCTAGGCCATTCTGGTTTAGCATTTGGAGCAGCAGAAGTTCGAAAAATTTGTTGTCTTCTCAACCATTTCTTAGATTCAAGCTCCCATATCTCGCGAACGGATTGACCAAACCCAAAAATTCCTGCTGTGTCTGAAAGTAGACAATCGCCCGATTACAACGGTATGTCTATATTTTCCCTGGGCCATTCTGGTTAAGCGTTTGGAGCAGCGGAAATGCGAACAATTTGTTGCCTTCTCAATCATTTCTTAGCTTCAAACTCCCATATCTCGCGAACGGATTGACCAAACCCAAAAATTCCTATTGCATTTGAAAGTAGAAACTCGCCCGATTACAAAGGTATGTGTATCTTTTCCCTAGGCCATTCTGGTGAAGCGTCTGGAGCAGCAGAAATGCGAAAAATTTGTTGTCGTCTCAACCATTTCTTAGATTCAAACTGCAATATCTCGCGAACGGATTGACAAAACCCAAAAATTCCTGCTGCGTCTGAAAGTAGACACTCGCCCGATTACAACGGTATATCTATTTTTTCCCTGTGCCATTCTGGTTAAGCGTTTGGAGCAGCGGAAGTGCGAACAATTTGTTGCCTTCTCAATCATTTCTTAGCTACAAACTCCCATATCTCGCGAACGGATTGACCAAACCCAAAAATTCCTATTCCATTTGAAAGTAGAGACTCGCCCGATTACAAAGGTATGTGTATTTTTTCCCTAGGCCATTCTGGTTAAGCGTTTGGAGCAGCAGAAGTGTGCAAAATTTGTTGCCTACTCAACCGTTTCTTAGCTTCAAACTCCCATATCTCGCGAACGGTTTGACCAAACCCAAAAATTTCTGCTGCGTCTGAAAGTAGAAACTCGCCCGATTACAAGGGTATGTCTATTTTTTCCCTGGGCCATTCTGGTTAAGTGTTTGGAGCAGCAGAATTGCGCAAAATTTGTTGCCTACTCAACCATTTCTTAGCTTCAAACTCCCATATCTCGCGAACGGATTGACCAAACCCAAAAATTCCTATTGCATCTGAAATTAGAAACTCGCCCGATGACAAAAGTGTGTGTATTTTTTCCCTAGGCCATTCTGGTTAAGCGTTTGGAACAGCAGAAGTGCGAAAAATTTTTCGTCTCCTGAACCATTTCTTAGATTCAAACTGCAATATCTCGCGAACGGATTGACAAAACCCAAAAATTCCTGCTGCGTCTGAAAGTAGACACTCGCCCGATTACAACGGTATGAGTATTTTTTCCCTAGGCCATTCTGGTTAAGCGTTTGGAGCTGCAGAAGAGCGGAAAAATTGTTGCTACTCAACCATTTCTTAGCTTCAAACTCCCATATCTCGCGAACGGACTGACCAAACCCAAAAATTCCTATTGCGTCTGAAAGTAGAAACTCGCCCGGTTACAACGGTATGTCTATTTTTTCCCCAGGCTATTCTGGTTAAGCGTTTGGAGCTGCAGATGTGCGAAAAATTTGTTGTCTTCTCAACCATTTCTTAGCTTCAAACTCCCATATCTCGCGAGCGGATTGACCAAACCCAAAAATTCCTGTTGCGTCTGAAAGTAGAAGCTCGCCCGATTACAACGGTGTGAGTATTTTTTCCCTAGGCCATTCTGGTTAAGCGTTTGGAGCAGCAGAAGTGCGGAAAATTTGTTGCCTACTCAATCATTTCTTAGCTTCAAACTCCCATATCTAGCGAACGGATTGAGCAAACCCAAAAATTCCTATTGCGTCTGAAAGTAGAAACTCGCCCGATTACAACGGTGTGAGTATTTTTTCCCTAGGCCATTCTGGTTAAGCGTTTGGAGCAGCAGAAGTGCGGAAAATTTGTTGCCTACTCAACCATTTCTTAGCTTCAAACTCCCATATCTCGCGAACAGATTGACCAAACCCAAAAATTCGTATTGCGTCTGAAAGTAGAAACTGGCCCGATTACAAAGGTATGAGTATTTTTCCTCTAGGCCATTCTGGTTAAGCGTTTGGAGCAGCAGAAGTGCGACAAATTTGTTGCCTACTCAACCGTTTCTTAGCTTCAAACTCCCATATCTCGCGAACGGATTGACCAAACCCAAAAATTCCTATTGCGTCTGAAAGTAGAAACTCGCCCGATTACAACGGTATGAGTATTTTTTCCCTAGGCCATTCTGGTTAAGCGTTTGGAGCAGCAGACGGGCGCAAAATTTGTTGTCTTCTCAACCATTTCCTAGATTCAAACTCCCATATCTCGCGAACGGATTGACCAAACCCAAAAATTCCTATTGCGTCTGAAAGTAGAAACTCGCCCGATTACAACGGTATGAGTATTTTTTCCCTAGGCCATTCTGGTTAAGTGTTTGGAGCAGCAGAAGTGCGCAAAATTTGTTGCCTACTCAATCATTTCTTAGCTTCAAACTCCCATATCTAGCGAACGGATTGAGCAAACCCAAAAATTCCTATTGCGTCTGAAAGTAGAAACTCGCCCGATTACAACGGTGTGAGTATTTTTTCCCTAGGCCATTCTGGTTAAGCGTTTGGAGCAGCAGAATTGCGGAAAATTTGTTGCCTACTCAACCATTTCTTAGCTTCAAACTCCCATATCTCGCGAACAGATTGACCAAACCCAAAAATTCGTATTGCGTCTGAAAGTAGAAACTGGCCCGATTACAAAGGTATGAGTATTTTTTCTCTAGGCCATTCTGGTTAAGCGTTTGGAGCAGCAGAAGTGCGACAAATTTGTTGCCTACTCAACCGTTTCTTAGCTTCAAACTCCCATATCTCGCGAACGGATTGACCAAACCCAAAAATTCCTATTGCGTCTGAAAGTAGAAACACGCCCGATTACAACGGTATGAGTATTTTTTCCCTAGGCCATTCTGGTTAAGCGTTTGGAGCAGCAGACGGGCGCAAAATTTGTTGTCTTCTCAACCATTTCCTAGATTCAAACTCCCATATCTCGCGAACGGATTGACCAAACCCAAAAATTCCTATTGCGTCTGAAAGTAGAAACTCGCCCGATTACAACGGTATGAGTATTTTTTCCCTAGGCCATTCTGGTTAAGTGTTTGGAGCAGCAGAAGTGCGCAAAATTTGTTGCCTACTCAGCCATTTCTCACATTCAAACTCCCATATCTCGCGAACGGATTGACCAAACCCAAAAATTCCTCTTGCATCTGAAAGTAGAAACTTGCCCGATTACAACGGTATGTCTATTTGTTCCCTGGGACATTCTGGTCAAGTGTTTGGAGCAGCAGAAGTGCGAAAAATTTGTAGCCTTCGCAACAATTTCTTAGCTTCAAACTCCCATATCTCGCGAACGGATTGACCAAACCCAAAAATTCCTATTGCGTCTGAAAGTAGAAACTGACCCGATTACAAAGGTATGAGTATTTTCTCTCTAGGCCATTCTGGTTAAGCGTTTGGAGCAGCAGAAGTGCGAAAAAGTTGTTGTCTTCTCAACCATTTCTTAGCTTCAAACTCCCATATATCGCGAACGGATTGGCCAAACCCAAAAATTCCTATTGCATCTGAAAGTAGAAACTCGCCCGATTACAACGGTATGAGTATTTTTTCCCTAGGCCATTCTGGTTAAGTGTTTGGAGCAGCAGAAGTGCGCAAAATTTGTTGCCTACTCAACCATTTCTTAGCTTCAAACTCCCATATCTCGCAAACGGATTGACCAAACCCAAAAATTCCTATTGCGTCTGAAAGTAGAAACTCGCCCTATTACAAAGGTATGTGTATTTTTTCCCCAGGCCATACTGGTTAAGTGTTTGGAGCAGCAGAAGTGTGCAAAATTTGTTCTCTTCACAACCATTTCTTAGATGCAAACTCCCATATCTCGCGAACGGATTGACCACACCCAAAAATTCCTATTGCGTCTGAAAGTAGAAACTCGCCCGATTACAACGGTATGTCTATTTTTTCCTTGGGACATTCTGGTCAAGTGTTTGGAGCAGCAGAAGTGCGAAAAATTTGTAGCCTTCGCAACAATTTCTTAGCTTCAAACTCCCATATCTCGCGAACGGATTGACCAAACCCAAAAATTCCTATTGCGTCTGAAAGTAGAAACTGGCCCGATTACAAAGGTCTGAGTATTTTCTCTCTAGGCCATTCTGGTTAAGCGGTTGGAGCCACAGAAGTGCGAAAAAGTTGTTGTCTTCTCAACCATTTCTTAGATTCAAACTCCCATATATCGCGAACGGATTGGCCAAACCCAAATATTCCTATTGCGTCTGAAAGTAGAAACTCGCCCGATTACAACGGTATGAGTATTTTTTCCCTAGGCCATTCTGGTTAAGCGTTTGGAGCAGCAGAAGTGCGGAAAATTTGTTGCCTACTCAATCATTTCTTAGCTTCAAACTCCCATATCTAGCGAACGGATTGAGCAAACCCAAAAATTCCTATTGCGTCTGAAAGTAGAAACTCGCCCGATTACAACGGTGTGAGTATTTTTTCCCTAGGCCATTCTGGTTAAGCGTTTGGAGCAGCAGAAGTGCGGAAAATTTGTTGCCTACTCAACCATTTCTTAGCTTCAAACTCCCATATCTCGCGAACAGATTGACCAAACCCAAAAATTCGTATTGCGTCTGAAAGTAGAAACTGGCCCGATTACAAAGGTATGAGTATTTTTTCTCTAGGCCATTCTGGTTAAGCGTTTGGAGCAGCAGAAGTGCGACAAATTTGTTGCCTACTCAACCGTTTCTTAGCTTCAAACTCCCATATCTCGCGAACGGATTGACCAAACCCAAAAATTCCTATTGCGTCTGAAAGTAGAAACTCGCCCGATTACAACGGTATGAGTATTTTTTCCCTAGGCTATTCTGGTTAAGCGTTTGGAGCAGCAGACGGGCGCAAAATTTGTTGTCTTCTCAACCATTTCCTAGATTCAAACTCCCATATCTCGCGAACGGATTGACCAAACCCAAAAATTCCTATTGCGTCTGAAAGTAGAAACTCGCCCGATTACAACGGTATGAGTATTTCTTCCCTAGGCCATTCTGGTTAAGTGTTTGGAGCAGCAGAAGTGCGCAAAATTTGTTGCCTACTCAATCATTTCTTAGCTTCAAACTCCCATATCTAGCGAACGGATTGAGCAAACCCAAAAATTCCTATTGCGTCTGAAAGTAGAAACTCGCCCGATTACAACGGTATGAGTATTTTTTCCCTAGGCCATTCTGGTTAAGCGTTTGGAGCAGCAGACGGGCGCAAAATTTGTTGTCTTCTCAACCATTTCCTAGATTCAAACTCCCATATCTCGCGAACGGATTGACCAAACCCAAAAATTCCTATTGCGTCTGAAAGTAGAAACTCGCCCGATTACAACGGTATGAGTATTTTTTCCCTAGGCCATTCTGGTTAAGTGTTTGGAGCAGCAGAAGTGCGCAAAATTTGTTGCCTACTCAGCCATTTCTCACATTCAAACTCCCATATCTCGCGAACGGATTGACCAAACCCAAAAATTCCTCTTGCATCTGAAAGTAGAAACTTGCCCGATTACAACGGTATGTCTATTTTTTCCCTGGGACATTCTGGTCAAGTGTTTGGAGCAGCAGAAGTGCGAAAAATTTGTAGCCTTCGCAACAATTTCTTAGCTTCAAACTCCCATATCTCGCGAACGGATTGACCAAACCCAAAAATTCCTATTGCGTCTGAAAGTAGAAACTGACCCGATTACAAAGGTATGAGTATTTTCTCTCTAGGCCATTCTGGTTAAGCGTTTGGAGCAGCAGAAGTGCGAAAAAGTTGTTGTCTTCTCAACCATTTCTTAGCTTCAAACTCCCATATATCGCGAACGGATTGGCCAAACCCAAAAATTCCTATTGCATCTGAAAGTAGAAACTCGCCCGATTACAACGGTATGAGTATTTTTTCCCTAGGCCATTCTGGTTAAGTGTTTGGAGCAGCAGAAGTGCGCAAAATTTGTTGCGTACTCAACCATTTCTTAGCTTCAAACTCCCACATCTCGCAAACGGATTGACCAAACCCAAAAATTCCTATTGCGTCTGAAAGTAGAAACTCGCCCTATTACAAAGGTATGTGTATTTTTTCCCCAGGCCATACTGGTTAAGTGTTTGGAGCAGCAGAAGTGTGCAAAATTTGTTCTCTTCACAACCATTTCTTAGATGCAAACTCCCATATCTCGCGAACGGATTGACCACACCCAAAAATTCCTATTGCGTCTGAAAGTAGAAACTCGCCCGATTACAACGGTATGTCTATTTTTTCCTTGGGACATTCTGGTCAAGTGTTTGGAGCAGCAGAAGTGCGAAAAATTTGTAGCCTTCGCAACAATTTCTTAGCTTCAAACTCCCATATCTCGCGAACGGATTGAACAAACCCAAAAATTCCTGCTGCGTCTGAAAGTAGAAACTCTCCCGATTACAAAGGTATGTTTATTTTTTCCCTAGGCCATTCTGGTTAAGCGTTTGGAGCAGCAGATGTGCGTAAAATTTGTTGTCTTCTCAACCATTTCTTAGCTTCAAACTCCCATATCTCGCGAACGGATTGACCAAACCCTAAAATTCCTATTGCGTCTGAAAGTAGAAACTCGCCTGATTACAACGGTATGTCTATTTTTTCCCTGGGCCGTTCTGGTTAAGCGTTTCAAGCAGCAGATGTGCGAAATATTTGTTGTCACCTGAACCATTTCTTAGCTGCAAACTCCCATATCTCGCGAACGGATTGACGAAAGCTAAAAAGTCCTGTTGCGTGTGAAAGTAGAAACTCTTCCGGTTACAATGGCATGTCTATTTTTTCCCTGGGCCATTCTGGTTAAGCGTTTGGTGCAGCAGAAGTGCGAACAATTTGTTGCCTTCTCAACCGTTTATTAGCTTCAAACTCCCATATCTCGCGAACGGATTGACGAAACCCAAAAATTCCTTTTGCGTCTGAAAGTAGAAACTCGCCCGATTACAACGGTATAAGTATTTCTTCCCTAGGCCATTCTAGTTAAGCGTTTGGAGCAGCAAAATTGCGCAAGGTTTGTTGCCTACTCAACCATTTCTTTGCTTCAAACTTCCATATCTCGCTTACGGATTGAGCAAACCCAAAAATTTATGCTGCGTCTGAAAGTAGAAACTCGCCCGATTACAATGGTGTGTGTATTTTTCCCCTAGGCCATTCTGGTTAAGCGTTTGGAGCAGCAGAAGTGCGAAAAATTTGTAGCCTTCCCAACAATTTCTTAGCTTCAAACTCCCATATATCGCGAACGGATTGGCCAAACCCAAATATTCCTATTGCGTCTGAAAGTAGAAACTCGCCCGATTACAACGGTATGAGTATTTTTTCCCTAGGCCATTCTGGTTAAGTGTTTGGAGCAGCAGAAGTGCGCAAAATTTGTTGCCTACTCAACCATTTCTTAGATTCAAACTCCCATATATCGCGAACGGATTGGCCAAACCCAAATATTCCTATTGCGTCTGAAAGTAGAAACTCGCCCGATTACAACGGTATGAGTATTTTTTCCCTAGGCCATTCTGGTTAAGTGTTTGGAGCAGCAGAAGTGCGCAAAATTTGTTGCCTACTCAACCATTTCTTAGCTTCAAACTCCCATATCTCGCAAACGGATTGACCAAACCCAAAAACTCCTATTGCGTCTGAAAGTAGAAACTCGCCCGATTACAAAGGTATGAGTATTTTTTCCCTAGGCCATTCTGGTTAAGCGTTTGGAGCAGCAGACGGGCGCAAAATTTGTTGCCTACTCAACAATTTCTTAGCTTCAAACTCCCATATCTCGCGAACGGATTGAACAAACCCAAAAATTCCTGCTGCCTCTGAAAGTAGAAACTCTCCCGATTACAAAGGTATGTTTATTTTTTCCCTAGGCCATTCTGGTTAAGCGTTTGGAGCAGCAGATGTGCGCAAAATTTGTTGTCTTCTCAACCATTTCTTAGCTTCAAACTCCCATATCTCGCGAACGGATTGACCAAACCCTAAAATTCCTATTGCGTCTGAAAGTAGAAACTCGCCTGATTACAACGGTATGTCTATTTTTTCCCTGGGCCGTTCTGGTTAAGCGTTTCAAGCAGCAGATGTGCGAAATATTTGTTGTCACCTGAACCATTTCTTAGCTGCAAACTCCCATATCTCGCGAACGGATTGACGAAAGCTAAAAAGTCCTGTTGCGTGTGAAAGTAGAAACTCTTCCGGTTACAATGGCATGTCTATTTTTTCCCTGGGCCATTCTGGTTAAGCGTTTGGTGCAGCAGAAGTGCGAACAATTTGTTGCCTTCTCAACCGTTTATTAGCTTCAAACTCCCATATCTCGCGAACGGATTGACGAAACCCAAAAATTCCTTTTGCGTCTGAAAGTAGAAACTCGCCCGATTACAACGGTATAAGTATTTCTTCCCTAGGCCATTCAAGTTAAGCGTTTGGAGCAGCAAAATTGCGCAAGGTTTGTTGCCTACTCAACCATTTCTTTGCTTCAAACTTCCATATCTCGCTAACGGATTGAGCAAACCCAAAAATTTATGCTGCGTCTGAAAGTAGAAACTCGCCCGATTACAATGGTGTGTGTATTTTTCCCCTAGGCCATTCTGGTTAAGCGTTTGGAGCAGCAGAAGTGCGAAAAATTTGTAGCCTTCGCAACAATTTCTTAGCTTCAAACTCCCATATCTCGCGAACGGATTGACCAAACCCAAAAATTCCTATTGCGTCTGAAAGTAGAAACTGGCCCGATTACAAAGGTATGAGTATTTTCTCTCTAGGCCATTCTGGTTAAGCGTTTGGAGCAGCAGAATTGCGAAAAAGTTGTTGTCTTCTCAACCATTTCTTAGCTTCAAACTCCCATATATCGCGAACGGATTGGCCAAACCCAAATATTCCTATTGCGTCCGAAAGTAGAAACTCGCCCGATTACAACGGTATGAGTATTTTTTCCCTAGGCCATTCTGGTTAAGTGTTTGGAGCAGCAGAAGTGCGCAAAATTTGTTGCCTACTCAACCATTTCTTAGCTTCAAACTCCCATATCTCGCAAACGGATTGACCAAACCCAAAAATTCCTATTGCGTCTGAAAGTAGAAACTCGCCCTATTACAAAGTTATGTGTATTTTTTCCCCAGGCCATTCTGGTTAAGTGTTTGGAGCAGCAGAAGTGTGCAAAATTTGTTCTCTTCACAACCATTTCTTAGATGCAAACTCCCATATCTCGCGAACGGATTGACCACACCCAAAAATTCCTATTGCGTCTGAAAGTAGAAACTCGCCCGATTACAACGGTATGTCTATTTTTTCCTTGGGACATTCTGGTCAAGTGTTTGGAGCAGCAGAAGTGCGAAAAATTTGTAGCCTTCGCAACAATTTCTTAGCTTCAAACTCCCATATCTCGCGAACGGATTGACCAAACCCAAAAATTCCTATTGCGTCTGAAAGTAGAAACTGGCCCGATTACAAAGGTCTGAGTATTTTCTCTCTAGGCCATTCTGGATAAGCGGTTGGAGCCACAGAAGTGCGAAAAAGTTGTTGCCTTCTCAACCGTTTATTAGCTTCAAACTCCCATATCTCGCGAACGGATTGACGAAACCCAAAAATTCCTTTTGCGTCTGAAAGTAGAAACTCGCCCGATTACAACGGTATAAGTATTTCTTCCCTAGGCCATTCTAGTTAAGCGTTTGGAGCAGCAAAATTGCGCAAGGTTTGTTGCCTACTCAACCATTTCTTTGCTTCAAACTTCCATATCTCGCTAACGGATTGAGCAAACCCAAAAATTTATGCTGCGTCTGAAAGTAGAAACTCGCCCGATTACAATGGTGTGTGTATTTTTCCCCTAGGCCATTCTGGTTAAGCGTTTGGAGCAGCAGAAGTGCGAAAAATTTGTAGCCTTCGCAACAATTTCTTAGCTTCAAACTCCCATATATCGCGAACGGATTGGCCAAACCCAAATATTCCTATTGCGTCTGAAAGTAGAAACTCGCCCGATTACAACGGTATGAGTATTTTTTCCCTAGGCCATTCTGGTTAAGTGTTTGGAGCAGCAGAAGTGCGCAAAATTTGTTGCCTACTCAACCATTTCTTAGATTCAAACTCCCATATATCGCGAACGGATTGGCCAAACCCAAATATTCCTATTGCGTCTGAAAGTAGAAACTCGCCCGATTACAACGGTATGAGTATTTTTTCCCTAGGCCATTCTGGTTAAGTGTTTGGAGCAGCAGAAGTGCGCAAAATTTGTTGCCTACTCAACCATTTCTTAGCTTCAAACTCCCATATCTCGCAAACGGATTGACCAAACCCAAAAACTCCTATTGCGTCTGAAAGTAGAAACTCGCCCGATTACAAAGGTATGAGTATTTTTTCCCTAGGCCATTCTGGTTAAGCGTTTGGAGCAGCAGACGGGCGCAAAATTTGTTGCCTACTCAACAATTTCTTAGCTTCAAACTCCCATATCTCGCGAACGGATTGAACAAACCCAAAAATTCCTGCTGCCTCTGAAAGTAGAAACTCTCCCGATTACAAAGGTATGTTTATTTTTTCCCTAGGCCATTCTGGTTAAGCGTTTGGAGCAGCAGATGTGCGTAAAATTTGTTGTCTTCTCAACCATTTCTTAGCTTCAAACTCCCATATCTCGCGAACGGATTGACCAAACCCTAAAATTCCTATTGCGTCTGAAAGTAGAAACTCGCCTGATTACAACGGTATGTCTATTTTTTCCCTGGGCCGTTCTGGTTAAGCGTTTCAAGCAGCAGATGTGCGAAATATTTGTTGTCACCTGAACCATTTCTTAGCTGCAAACTCCCATATCTCGCGAACGGATTGACGAAAGCTAAAAAGTCCTGTTGCGTGTGAAAGTAGAAACTCTTCCGGTTACAATGGCATGTCTATTTTTTCCCTGGGCCATTCTGGTTAAGCGTTTGGTGCAGCAGAAGTGCGAACAATTTGTTGCCTTCTCAACCGTTTATTAGCTTCAAACTCCCATATCTCGCGAACGGATTGACGAAACCCAAAAATTCCTTTTGCGTCTGAAAGTAGAAACTCGCCCGATTACAACGGTATAAGTATTTCTTCCCTAGGCCATTCAAGTTAAGCGTTTGGAGCAGCAAAATTGCGCAAGGTTTGTTGCCTACTCAACCATTTCTTTGCTTCAAACTTCCATATCTCGCTAACGGATTGAGCAAACCCAAAAATTTATGCTGCGTCTGAAAGTAGAAACTCGCCCGATTACAATGGTGTGTGTATTTTTCCCCTAGGCCATTCTGGTTAAGCGTTTGGAGCAGCAGAAGTGCGAAAAATTTGTAGCCTTCGCAACAATTTCTTAGCTTCAAACTCCCATATCTCGCGAACGGATTGACCAAACCCAAAAATTCCTATTGCGTCTGAAAGTAGAAACTGGCCCGATTACAAAGGTATGAGTATTTTCTCTCTAGGCCATTCTGGTTAAGCGTTTGGAGCAGCAGAATTGCGAAAAAGTTGTTGTCTTCTCAACCATTTCTTAGCTTCAAACTCCCATATATCGCGAACGGATTGGCCAAACCCAAATATTCCTATTGCGTCCGAAAGTAGAAACTCGCCCGATTACAACGGTATGAGTATTTTTTCCCTAGGCCATTCTGGTTAAGTGTTTGGAGCAGCAGAAGTGCGCAAAATTTGTTGCCTACTCAACCATTTCTTAGCTTCAAACTCCCATATCTCGCAAACGGATTGACCAAACCCAAAAATTCCTATTGCGTCTGAAAGTAGAAACTCGCCCTATTACAAAGTTATGTGTATTTTTTCCCCAGGCCATTCTGATTAAGTGTTTGGAGCAGCAGAAGTGTGCAAAATTTGTTCTCTTCACAACCATTTCTTAGATGCAAACTCCCATATCTCGCGAACGGATTGACCACACCCAAAAATTCCTATTGCGTCTGAAAGTAGAAACTCGCCCGATTACAACGGTATGTCTATTTTTTCCTTGGGACATTCTGGTCAAGTGTTTGGAGCAGCAGAAGTGCGAAAAATTTGTAGCCTTCGCAACAATTTCTTAGCTTCAAACTCCCATATCTCGCGAACGGATTGACCAAACCCAAAAATTCCTATTTCGTCTGAAAGTAGAAACTGGCCCGATTACAAAGGTCTGAGTATTTTCTCTCTAGGCCATTCTGGTTAAGCGGTTGGAGCCACAGAAGTGCGAAAAAGTTGTTGTCTTCTCAACCATTTCTTATATTCAAACTCCCATATATCGCGAACGGATTGGCCAAACCCAAATATTCCTATTGCGTCTGAAAGTAGAAACTCGCCCGATTACAACGGTATGAGTATTTTTTCCCTAGGCCATTCTGGTTAAGTGTTTGGAGCAGCAGAAGTTCGCAAAACTTGTTGCCTACTCAACCATTTCTTAGCTTCAAACTCCCATATCTCGCAAACGGATTGACCAAACCCAAAAACTCCTATTGCGTCTGAAAGTAGAAACTCGCCCGATTACAACGGTATGAGTATTTTTTCCCTAGGCCATTCTGGTTAAGCGTTTGGAGCAGCAGACGGGCGCAAAATTTGTTGCCTACTCAACAATTTCTTAGCTTCAAACTCCCATATCTCGCGAACGGATTGAACAAACCCAAAAATTCCTGCTGCGTCTGAAAGTAGAAACTCTCCCGAATACAAAGGTATGTTTATTTTTTCCCTAGGCCATTCTGGTTAAGCGTTTGGAGCAGCAGATGTGCGTAAAATTTGTTGTCTTCTCAACCATTTCTTAGCTTCAAACTCCCATATCTCGCGAACGGATTGACCAAACCCTAAAATTCCTATTGCGTCTGAAAGTAGAAACTCGCCTGATTACAACGGTATGTCTATTCTTTCCCTGGGCCATTCTGGTTAAGCGTTTGGAGCAGCAGAAGTGCGAAAAATTTGTCGTCTCCTGAACCATTTCTTAGATGCAAACTCCCATATCTCGCGAACGGATTGACGAAACCCAGAAATTCCTGTTGCGCGTGAATGTAGAATCTCTCCCGATTACAACGGTGTGAGTATTTTCTCCCTAGGCAATTCTGGTTAAGCGTTTGGAGCAGCAGAAGTGCGGGAAATTTGTTGCCTACTCAACCATTTCTTAGCTTCAAACTCCCATATCTAGCGAACGGATTGACCAAACCCAAAAATTCCTATTGCGTCTGAAAGTAGAAACTCGCCCGATTACAACGGTATGTCTATATTTTCCCTGGGCCAGTCTGGTTAAGGGTTTGGAGCAGCGGAAGTGCGAACAATTTGTTGCCTTCTCAACCATTTCTTAGCTTCAAGCTCCCATATCTCGCGAACGGATTGACCAAACCCAAAAATTCCTATTGCATCTGAAAGTAGAAACACGCCCTATTACAAAGATATGTGTATTTTTTCCCTAGGCCATTCTGGTTAAGCGTTTGGAGCAGCGGAAGTGCGAACAATTTGTTGCCTTCTCAACCATTTCTTAGCTTCAAACTCCCATATCTCGCGAACGGATTGACCAAACCCAAAAATTCCTATTGCATCTGAAAGTAGAAACACGGCCGATTACAAAGGTATGTGTATTTTTTCCCTAGGCCATTCTGGTTAAGCGTTTGGAGCAGCAGAATTGCGAAAAATTTGTTGTCGTCTCAACCATTTCTTAGATTCAAACTGCAATATCTCGCGAACGGATTGACAAAACCCAAAAATTCCTGCTGCGTCTGAAAGTAGTCACTCGCCCGATTACAACGGTATGAGTATTTTTTCCCTAGGCCATTCTGGTTAAACGTTTGGAGCAGCAGAAGTGCGTCAAATTTGTTGCCTACTCAACCGTTTCTTAGCTTCAAACTCCCATATCTAGCGAACGGATTGACCAAACCCAAAAATTCCTATTGCGTGTGAAAGTAGAAACTCGCCCGATTACAACGGTATGTCTATATTTTCCTTGGGCCATTCTGGTTAAGCGTTTGGAGCAGCGGAAGTGCGAACAATTTGTTGCCATCTCAACCATTTCTTAGCTTCAAGCTCCCATATCTCGCGAACGGATTGACCAAACCCAAAAATTCCTATTGCATCTGAAAGTAGAAACACGGCCGATTACAAAGGTATGTGTATTTTTTCCCTAGGCCATTCTGGTTAAGCGTTTGGAGCAGCTGAAGTGCGACAAATTTGTTGCCTACTCAACCGTTTCTTAGCTTCAAACTCCCATATCTCGCGAACGGATTGACCAAACCCAAAAATTGATATTGCACCTGAAAGTAGAAACTCGCCCGATTACAACGGTGTGTCTATTTTTTACCTGGGCCATTCTGGTTAAGCGTTTGGAGCTGCAGATATGCGAAAAATTTGTTGCCTTCTCAACCATTTCTTAGATTCAAACTCCCATATCTCGTCAACGGATTGACGAAACCCAGAAATTCCTGTTGCGTGTGAATGTAGAATCTCTCCCGATTACAACGGTGTGAGTATTTTTTCCCTAGGCCATTCTGGTTAAGCGTTTGGAGCAGCAGAAGTGTGGAAAATTTGTTGCTACTGAACCATTTCTTAGCTTCAAACTCCCATATCTCGCGAACGGATTGACCAAACCCAAAAATTCCTATTGCGTCTGAAAGTAGAAACTCGCCCAGATACAACGGTATGTCTATTTTTTCCCTGGGCCATTCTGGTTAAGCGTTTGGAGCAGCGGAAGTGCGAAAAATTTGTAGCCTTCTCAACCATTTCTTAGCTTCAAACTCCCATATTTCCCGAACGGATTGACCAAACCCAAAAATTCCTATTGCGTCTGAAAATAGAATCTCGCCCGATTACAAAGGTATGTGTATTTTTTCCCTAGGCCATTCTGGTTAAGCGTTTGGAGCAGCAGAAGTGCGGAAAATTTGTTGCCTACTCAACCATTTCTTAGTTTCAAACTCCCATATCTCGCGAACGGATTGACCGAACCCAAAAATTCCTATTGCGTCTGAAAGTAGAAACCCGCCCGATTACAACGGTATGTCTATTTTTCCCCTAGGCCATTCTGGTTAAGCGTTTGGAGCAGCAGAAGTGCGAACAATTTGTTGCCTTCTCAACCATTTCTTAGCTTCAAACTCCCATATCTCGCGAACGGATTGACCAAACCCAAAAATTCCTATTGCATCTGAAAGTAGAAACACGCAAGATCACAACGGTATGTGTATTTTTTCCCTGGGCCATTCTGGTTAAGCGTTTGTAGCAGCAGAAGTGCGAAAAATTTGTTGTCGTCTCAACCATTTCTCAGATTCAAACTGCAATATCTCGCGAAAGGATTGACAAAACCCAAAAATTCCTGCTGCGTCTGAATGTAGTCACTCGCCCGATTACAAAGGTATGCCTATTTTTTCCCTAGGCCATTCTGGTTAAGCGTTTGGAGCAGCAGATGTGCGTAAAATTTGTTGTCTTCTCAACCATTTCTTAGCTTCAAACTCCCATATCTCGCGAACGGATTGACCAAACCCTAAAATTCCTATTGCGTCTGAAAGTAGAAACTCGCCTGATTACAACGGTATGTCTATTCTTTCCCTGGGCCATTCTGGTTAAGCGTTTGGAGCAGCAGAAGTGCGAAAAATTTGTCGTCTCCTGAACCATTTCTTAGATGCAAACTCCCATATCTCGCGAACGGATTGACGAAACCCAGAAATTCCTGTTGCGCGTGAATGTAGAATCTCTCCCGATTACAACGGTGTGAGTATTTTCTCCCTAGGCAATTCTGGTTAAGCGTTTGGAGCAGCAGAAGTGCGGGAAATTTGTTGCCTACTCAACCATTTCTTAGCTTCAAACTCCCATATCTAGCGAACGGATTGACCAAACCCAAAAATTCCTATTGCGTCTGAAAGTAGAAACTCGCCCGATTACAACGGTATGTCTATATTTTCCCTGGGCCAGTCTGGTTAAGGGTTTGGAGCAGCGGAAGTGCGAACAATTTGTTGCCTTCTCAACCATTTCTTAGCTTCAAGCTCCCATATCTCGCGAACGGATTGACCAAACCCAAAAATTCCTATTGCATCTGAAAGTAGAAACACGCCCTATTACAAAGATATGTGTATTTTTTCCCTAGGCCATTCTGGTTAAGCGTTTGGAGCAGCGGAAGTGCGAACAATTTGTTGCCTTCTCAACCATTTCTTAGCTTCAAACTCCCATATCTCGCGAACGGATTGACCAAACCCAAAAATTCCTATTGCATCTGAAAGTAGAAACACGGCCGATTACAAAGGTATGTGTATTTTTTCCCTAGGCCATTCTGGTTAAGCGTTTGGAGCAGCAGAATTGCGAAAAATTTGTTGTCGTCTCAACCATTTCTTAGATTCAAACTGCAATATCTCGCGAACGGATTGACAAAACCCAAAAATTCCTGCTGCGTCTGAAAGTAGTCACTCGCCCGATTACAACGGTATGAGTATTTTTTCCCTAGGCCATTCTGGTTAAACGTTTGGAGCAGCAGAAGTGCGTCAAATTTGTTGCCTACTCAACCGTTTCTTAGCTTCAAACTCCCATATCTAGCGAACGGATTGACCAAACCCAAAAATTCCTATTGCGTGTGAAAGTAGAAACTCGCCCGATTACAACGGTATGTCTATATTTTCCTTGGGCCATTCTGGTTAAGCGTTTGGAGCAGCGGAAGTGCGAACAATTTGTTGCCATCTCAACCATTTCTTAGCTTCAAGCTCCCATATCTCGCGAACGGATTGACCAAACCCAAAAATTCCTATTGCATCTGAAAGTAGAAACACGGCCGATTACAAAGGTATGTGTATTTTTTCCCTAGGCCATTCTGGTTAAGCGTTTGGAGCAGCTGAAGTGCGACAAATTTGTTGCCTACTCAACCGTTTCTTAGCTTCAAACTCCCATATCTCGCGAACGGATTGACCAAACCCAAAAATTGATATTGCACCTGAAAGTAGAAACTCGCCCGATTACAACGGTGTGTCTATTTTTTACCTGGGCCATTCTGGTTAAGCGTTTGGAGCTGCAGATATGCGAAAAATTTGTTGCCTTCTCAACCATTTCTTAGATTCAAACTCCCATATCTCGTCAACGGATTGACGAAACCCAGAAATTCCTGTTGCGTGTGAATGTAGAATCTCTCCCGATTACAACGGTGTGAGTATTTTTTCCCTAGGCCATTCTGGTTAAGCGTTTGGAGCAGCAGAAGTGTGGAAAATTTGTTGCTACTGAACCATTTCTTAGCTTCAAACTCCCATATCTCGCGAACGGATTGACCAAACCCAAAAATTCCTATTGCGTCTGAAAGTAGAAACTCGCCCAGATACAACGGTATGTCTATTTTTTCCCTGGGCCATTCTGGTTAAGCGTTTGGAGCAGCGGAAGTGCGAAAAATTTGTAGCCTTCTCAACCATTTCTTAGCTTCAAACTCCCATATTTCCCGAACGGATTGACCAAACCCAAAAATTCCTATTGCGTCTGAAAATAGAATCTCGCCCGATTACAAAGGTATGTGTATTTTTTCCCTAGGCCATTCTGGTTAAGCGTTTGGAGCAGCAGAAGTGCGGAAAATTTGTTGCCTACTCAACCATTTCTTAGTTTCAAACTCCCATATCTCGCGAACGGATTGACCGAACCCAAAAATTCCTATTGCGTCTGAAAGTAGAAACCCGCCCGATTACAACGGTATGTCTATTTTTCCCCTAGGCCATTCTGGTTAAGCGTTTGGAGCAGCAGAAGTGCGAACAATTTGTTGCCTTCTCAACCATTTCTTAGCTTCAAACTCCCATATCTCGCGAACGGATTGACCAAACCCAAAAATTCCTATTGCATCTGAAAGTAGAAACACGCAAGATCACAACGGTATGTGTATTTTTTCCCTGGGCCATTCTGGTTAAGCGTTTGTAGCAGCAGAAGTGCGAAAAATTTGTTGTCGTCTCAACCATTTCTCAGATTCAAACTGCAATATCTCGCGAAAGGATTGACAAAACCCAAAAATTCCTGCTGCGTCTGAATGTAGTCACTCGCCCGATTACAAAGGTATGCCTATTTTTTCCCTGGGCCACTCTGGTTAAGCGTTTGGAGCAGCAGAATTGTGAAAAATTTGTAGCCTTCTCAACCATTTCTTAGCTTCAAACTCCCATATCTCGCGAACGGATTGACCAAACCCAAAAATTCCTATTGCGTCTGAAAGTAGAAACCCGCCCGATTACAACGGTATGTCTATTTTTCCCCTAGGCCATTCTGGTTAAGCGTTTGGAGCAGCAGAAGTGCGAACAATTTGTTGCCTTCTCAACCATTTCTTAGCTTCAAACTCCCATATCTCGCGAACGGATTGACCAAACCCAAAAATTCCTATTGCATCTGAAAGTAGAAACACGCAAGATCACAACGGTATGTGTATTTTTTCCCTGGGCCATTCTGGTTAAGCGTTTGTAGCAGCAGAAGTGCGAAAAATTTGTTGTCGTCTCAACCATTTCTCAGATTCAAACTGCAATATCTCGCGAAAGGATTGACAAAACCCAAAAATTCCTGCTGCGTCTGAATGTAGTCACTCGCCCGATTACAAAGGTATGCCTATTTTTTCCCTAGGCCATTCTGGTTAAGCGTTTGGAGCAGCAGATGTGCGTAAAATTTGTTGTCTTCTCAACCATTTCTTAGCTTCAAACTCCCATATCTCGCGAACGGATTGACCAAACCCTAAAATTCCTATTGCGTCTGAAAGTAGAAACTCGCCTGATTACAACGGTATGTCTATTCTTTCCCTGGGCCATTCTGGTTAAGCGTTTGGAGCAGCAGAAGTGCGAAAAATTTGTCGTCTCCTGAACCATTTCTTAGATGCAAACTCCCATATCTCGCGAACGGATTGACGAAACCCAGAAATTCCTGTTGCGCGTGAATGTAGAATCTCTCCCGATTACAACGGTGTGAGTATTTTCTCCCTAGGCAATTCTGGTTAAGCGTTTGGAGCAGCAGAAGTGCGGGAAATTTGTTGCCTACTCAACCATTTCTTAGCTTCAAACTCCCATATCTAGCGAACGGATTGACCAAACCCAAAAATTCCTATTGCGTCTGAAAGTAGAAACTCGCCCGATTACAACGGTATGTCTATATTTTCCCTGGGCCAGTCTGGTTAAGGGTTTGGAGCAGCGGAAGTGCGAACAATTTGTTGCCTTCTCAACCATTTCTTAGCTTCAAGCTCCCATATCTCGCGAACGGATTGACCAAACCCAAAAATTCCTATTGCATCTGAAAGTAGAAACACGCCCTATTACAAAGATATGTGTATTTTTTCCCTAGGCCATTCTGGTTAAGCGTTTGGAGCAGCGGAAGTGCGAACAATTTGTTGCCTTCTCAACCATTTCTTAGCTTCAAACTCCCATATCTCGCGAACGGATTGACCAAACCCAAAAATTCCTATTGCATCTGAAAGTAGAAACACGGCCGATTACAAAGGTATGTGTATTTTTTCCCTAGGCCATTCTGGTTAAGCGTTTGGAGCAGCAGAATTGCGAAAAATTTGTTGTCGTCTCAACCATTTCTTAGATTCAAACTGCAATATCTCGCGAACGGATTGACAAAACCCAAAAATTCCTGCTGCGTCTGAAAGTAGTCACTCGCCCGATTACAACGGTATGAGTATTTTTTCCCTAGGCCATTCTGGTTAAACGTTTGGAGCAGCAGAAGTGCGTCAAATTTGTTGCCTACTCAACCGTTTCTTAGCTTCAAACTCCCATATCTAGCGAACGGATTGACCAAACCCAAAAATTCCTATTGCGTGTGAAAGTAGAAACTCGCCCGATTACAACGGTATGTCTATATTTTCCTTGGGCCATTCTGGTTAAGCGTTTGGAGCAGCGGAAGTGCGAACAATTTGTTGCCATCTCAACCATTTCTTAGCTTCAAGCTCCCATATCTCGCGAACGGATTGACCAAACCCAAAAATTCCTATTGCATCTGAAAGTAGAAACACGGCCGATTACAAAGGTATGTGTATTTTTTCCCTAGGCCATTCTGGTTAAGCGTTTGGAGCAGCTGAAGTGCGACAAATTTGTTGCCTACTCAACCGTTTCTTAGCTTCAAACTCCCATATCTCGCGAACGGATTGACCAAACCCAAAAATTGATATTGCACCTGAAAGTAGAAACTCGCCCGATTACAACGGTGTGTCTATTTTTTACCTGGGCCATTCTGGTTAAGCGTTTGGAGCTGCAGATATGCGAAAAATTTGTTGCCTTCTCAACCATTTCTTAGATTCAAACTCCCATATCTCGTCAACGGATTGACGAAACCCAGAAATTCCTGTTGCGTGTGAATGTAGAATCTCTCCCGATTACAACGGTGTGAGTATTTTTTCCCTAGGCCATTCTGGTTAAGCGTTTGGAGCAGCAGAAGTGTGGAAAATTTGTTGCTACTGAACCATTTCTTAGCTTCAAACTCCCATATCTCGCGAACGGATTGACCAAACCCAAAAATTCCTATTGCGTCTGAAAGTAGAAACTCGCCCAGATACAACGGTATGTCTATTTTTTCCCTGGGCCATTCTGGTTAAGCGTTTGGAGCAGCGGAAGTGCGAAAAATTTGTAGCCTTCTCAACCATTTCTTAGCTTCAAACTCCCATATTTCCCGAACGGATTGACCAAACCCAAAAATTCCTATTGCGTCTGAAAATAGAATCTCGCCCGATTACAAAGGTATGTGTATTTTTTCCCTAGGCCATTCTGGTTAAGCGTTTGGAGCAGCAGAAGTGCGGAAAATTTGTTGCCTACTCAACCATTTCTTAGTTTCAAACTCCCATATCTCGCGAACGGATTGACCGAACCCAAAAATTCCTATTGCGTCTGAAAGTAGAAACCCGCCCGATTACAACGGTATGTCTATTTTTCCCCTAGGCCATTCTGGTTAAGCGTTTGGAGCAGCAGAAGTGCGAACAATTTGTTGCCTTCTCAACCATTTCTTAGCTTCAAACTCCCATATCTCGCGAACGGATTGACCAAACCCAAAAATTCCTATTGCATCTGAAAGTAGAAACACGCAAGATCACAACGGTATGTGTATTTTTTCCCTGGGCCATTCTGGTTAAGCGTTTGTAGCAGCAGAAGTGCGAAAAATTTGTTGTCGTCTCAACCATTTCTCAGATTCAAACTGCAATATCTCGCGAAAGGATTGACAAAACCCAAAAATTCCTGCTGCGTCTGAATGTAGTCACTCGCCCGATTACAAAGGTATGCCTATTTTTTCCCTGGGCCACTCTGGTTAAGCGTTTGGAGCAGCAGAATTGTGAAAAATTTGTAGCCTTCTCAACCATTTCTTAGCTTCAAACTCCCATATCTCGCGAACGGATTGACCAAACCCAAAAATTCCTATTGCGTCTGAAAGTAGAAACCCGCCCGATTACAACGGTATGTCTATTTTTTCCCTGGGCCATTCTGGTTAAGCGTTTGGAGCAGCAGAATTGCGAACAATTTGTTGCCTTCTCAACCATTTCTTAGATTCAAACTCCCATATCTCGCGAACGGATTGACGAAACCCAGAAATTCCTGTTGCGTGTGAATGTAGAATCTCTCCCGATTACAACGGTGTGAGTATTTTTTCCCTAGGCCATTCTGGTTAAGCGTTTGGAGCAGCAGAAATGCGGAAAATTTGTTGCCTACTCAACCATTTCTTAGCTTCAAACTCCCATATCTAGCGAACGGATTGACCAAACCCAAAAATTCCTATTGCGTCTGTAAGTAGAAACTCGCCCGATTACAACGGTATGTCTATATTTTCCCTGGGCCATTCTGGTTAAGCGTTTGGAGCAGCGGATGTGCGAACAATTTGTTGCCTTCTCAACCATTTCTTAGATTCAAACTCCCATATCTCGCGAACGGATTGACGAAACCCAGAAATTCCTGTTGCGTGTGAATGTAGAATCTCTCCCGATTTCAACGGTGTGAGTATTTTTTCCCTAGGCCATTCTGGTTAAGCGTTTGGAGCAGCGGAACTGCGAACAATTTGTTGCCTTCTCAACCATTTCTTAGCTTCAAGCTCCCATATCTCGCGAACGGATTGACCAAACCCAAAAATTCCTATTGCATCTGAAAGTGGAAACACGCCCTATTACAAAGATATGTGTATTTTTTCCCTAGGCCATTCTGGTTAAGCGTTTGGAGCAGCGGAAATGCGAACAATTTGTTGCCTTCTCAACCATTTCTTAGCTTCAAACTCCCATATCTCGCGAACGGATTGACCAAACCCAAAAATTCCTATTGCGGCTGAAAGTAGAAACTGGCCCGATTACAAAGGTATGAGTATTTTTTCTCTGGGCCAATCTGGTTAAACGTTTGGAGCAGCAGAAGTGCGAAAAAGTTGTTGTCTTCTCAACCATTTCTTAGCTTCAAACTCCCATATATCGCGAACGGATTGGCCATACCCAAAAATTCACTTTGCGTCTGAAAGTAGAAACTCGCCCGATAACAACGGTATGAGTATGTTTTCCCTAGGCCATTCTGGTTACGTGTTTGGAGCAGCAGAAGTGCGCAAAATTTGTTGCCTACTCAACCATTTCTTAGCTTCAAATTCCCATATCTCGCAAACGGATTGACCAAACCCAAAAATTCCTATTGCGTCTGAAAGTAGAATCTCGCCCGATTACAACGGTATGAGTATTTTTTTCCTAGGCCATTCTGGTTAAGCGTTTGGAGCAGCAGACGTGCGCAAAATTTGTTGCCTACTCAACAATTTCTTAGCTACAAACTCCCATATCTCGCGAACGGATTGACGAAACCCAGAAATTCCTGTTGCGTGTGAATGTAGAATCTCACCCGATTACAACGGTGTGAGTATTTTTTCCCTAGGCCATTCTGGTTAAGCGTTTGGAGCAGCAGAAGTGCGGAAAATTTGTTGCCTACTCAACCATTTCTTAACTTCAAACTCCCATATCTAGCGAACGGATTGACCAAACCCAAAAATTCCTATTGCGTCTGAAAGTAGAAACTCGCCCGATTACAACGGTATGTATATATTTTCCCTGGGCCATTCTGGTTAAGCGTTTGGAGCAGCGGAAGTGCGAACAATTTGTTGCCTTTTCAACCATTTCTTAGCTTCAAGCTCCCATATCTCGCGAACGGATTGACCAAACCCAAAAATTCCTTTGCATCTGAAAGTAGAAACCCGCCCTATTACAAAGATATGTGTATTTTTTGCCTAGGCCATTCTGGTTAAGCGTTTGGAGCAGCAAAATTGCGCAAGGTTTGTTGCCTACTCAACCATTTCTTTGCTTCAAACTTCCATATCTCGCTAACGGATTGACCAAACCCAAAAATTCCTATTGCGTCTGAAAGTAGAAACTCGCCCTATTACAAAGGTATGTGTATTTTTTCCCCAGGCCATACTGGTTAAGTGTTTGGAGCAGCAGAAGTGTGCAAAATTTGTTCTCTTCACAACCATTTCTTAGATGCAAACTCCCATATCTCGCGAACGGATTGACCACACCCAAAAATTCCTATTGCGTCTGAAAGTAGAAACTCGCCCGATTACAACGGTATGTCTATTTTTTCCTTGGGACATTCTGGTCAAGTGTTTGGAGCAGCAGAAGTGCGAAAAATTTGTAGCCTTCGCAACAATTTCTTAGCTTCAAACTCCCATATCTCGCGAACGGATTGACCAAACCCAAAAATTCCTATTGCGTCTGAAAGTAGAAACTGGCCCGATTACAAAGGTCTGAGTATTTTCTCTCTAGGCCATTCTGGTTAAGCGGTTGGAGCCACAGAAGTGCGAAAAAGTTGTTGTCTTCTCAACCATTTCTTAGATTCAAACTCCCATATATCGCGAACGGATTGGCCAAACCCAAATATTCCTATTGCGTCTGAAAGTAGAAACTCGCCCGATTACAACGGTATGAGTATTTTTTCCCTAGGCCATTCTGGTTAAGTGTTTGGAGCAGCAGAAGTGCGCAAAATTTGTTGCCTACTCAACCATTTCTTAGCTTCAAACTCCCATATCTCGCAAACGGATTGACCAAACCCAAAAACTCCTATTGCGTCTGAAAGTAGAAACTCGCCCGATTACAAAGGTATGAGTATTTTTTCCCTAGGCCATTCTGGTTAAGCGTTTGGAGCAGCAGACGGGCGCAAAATTTGTTGCCTACTCAACAATTTCTTAGCTTCAAACTCCCATATCTCGCGAAGGGATTGAACAAACCCAAAAATTCCTGCTGCGTCTGAAAGTAGAAACTCTCCCGATTACAAAGGTATGTTTATTTTTTCCCTAGGCCATTCTGGTTAAGCGTTTGGAGCAGCAGATGTGCGTAAAATTTGTTGTCTTCTCAACCATTTCTTAGCTTCAAACTCCCATATCTCGCGAACGGATTGACCAAACCCTAAAATTCCTATTGCGTCTGAAAGTAGAAACTCGCCTGATTACAACGGTATGTCTATTTTTTCCCTGGGCCATTCTGGTTAAGCGTTTCGAGCAGCAGATGTGCGAAATATTTGTTGTCACCTGAACCATTTCTTAGCTGCAAACTCCCATATCTCGCGAACGGATTGACGAAAGCTAAAAAGTCCTGTTGCGTGTGAAAGTAGAAACTCTCCCGGTTACAATGGCATGTCTATTTTTTCCCTGTGCCATTCTGGTTAAGCGTTTGGTGCAGCAGAAGTGCGAACAATTTGTTGCCTTCTCAACCGTTTATTAGCTTCAAACTCCCATATCTCGCGAACGGATTGACGAAACCCAAAAATTCCTTTTGCGTCTGAAAGTAGAAACTCGCCCGATTACAACGGTATAAGTATTTCTTCCCTAGGCCATCCTAGTTAAGCGTTTGGAGCAGCAAAATTTTGCAAGGTTTGTTGCCTACTCAACCATTTCTTTGCTTCAAACTTCCATATCTCGCTAACGGATTGAGCAAACCCAAAAATTTATGCTGCGTCTGAAAGTAGAAACTCGCCCGATTACAATGGTGTGTGTATTTTTCCCCTAGGCCATTCTGGTTAAGCGTTTGGAGCAGCAGAAGTGCGAACAATTTGTTGCCTTCTCAACCATTTCCTAGGTTCAAACTCCCATATCTCGCGAACGGATTGACCAAACCCAAAAATTCCTATTGCGTCTGAAAGTAGAAACTCGCCCGATTACAACGGTATGTCTATTTTCTCCCTGGGACATTCTGGTCAAGCGTTAGGAGCAACAGAAGTACGAACAATTTGTTGCCATCTCAGCCATTTCTCACCTTCAAACTCCCATATCTCGCGAACGGATTGACCAAACCCAAAAATTCCTCTTGCATCTGAAAGTAGAAACTCGCCCTATTACAAAGGTATGTGTATTTTTTCCCCAGGCCATTCTGGTTAAGTGTTTGGAGCAGCAGAAGTGTGGAAAACTTGTTCTCTTCACAACCATTTCTTAGATGCAAACTCCCATATCTCGCGAACGGAATGACCACACCCAAAAATTCCTATTGCGTCTGAAAGTAGAAACTTGCCCGATTACAACGGTATGTCTATTTTTTCCCTGGGACATTCTGGTCAAGTGTTTGGAGCAGCAGAAGTGCGAAAAATTTGTAGCCTTCGCAACAATTTCTTAGCTTCAAACTCCCATATCTCGCGAACGGATTGACCAAACCCAAAAATTCCTATTGCGTCTGAAAGTAGAAACTGGCCCGATTACAAAGGTATAAGTATTTCTTCCCTAGGCCATCCTAGTTAAGCGTTTGGAGCAGCAAAATTTTGCAAGGTTTGTTGCCTACTCAACCATTTCTTTGCTTCAAACTTCCATATCTCGCTAACGGATTGAGCAAACCCAAAAATTTATGCTGCGTCTGAAAGTAGAAACTCTCCCGATTACAAAGGTATGTTTATTTTTTCCCTAGGCCATTCTGGTTAAGCGTTTGGAGCAGCAGATGTGCGTAAAATTTGTTGTCTTCTCAACCATTTCTTAGCTTCAAACTCCCATATCTCGCGAACGGATTGACCAAACCCTAAAATTCCTATTGCGTCTGAAAGTAGAAACTCGCCTGATTACAACGGTATGTCTATTTTTTCCCTGGGCCATTCTGGTTAAGCGTTTCGAGCAGCAGATGTGCGAAATATTTGTTGTCACCTGAACCATTTCTTAGCTGCAAACTCCCATATCTCGCGAACGGATTGACGAAAGCTAAAAAGTCCTGTTGCGTGTGAAAGTAGAAACTCTCCCGGTTACAATGGCATGTCTATTTTTTCCCTGGGCCATTCTGGTTAAGCGTTTGGTGCAGCAGAAGTGCGAACAATTTGTTGCCTTCTCAACCGTTTATTAGCTTCAAACTCCCATATCTCGCGAACGGATTGACGAAACCCAAAAATTCCTTTTGCGTCTGAAAGTAGAAACTCGCCCGATTACAACGGTATAAGTATTTCTTCCCTAGGCCATCCTAGTTAAGCGTTTGGAGCAGCAAAATTTTGCAAGGTTTGTTGCCTACTCAACCATTTCTTTGCTTCAAACTTCCATATCTCGCTAACGGATTGAGCAAACCCAAAAATTTATGCTGCGTCTGAAAGTAGAAACTCGCCCGATTACAATGGTGTGTGTATTTTTCCCCTAGGCCATTCTGGTTAAGCGTTTGGAGCAGCAGAAGTGCGAACAATTTGTTGCCTTCTCAACCATTTCCTAGGTTCAAACTCCCATATCTCGCGAACGGATTGACCAAACCCAAAAATTCCTATTGCGTCTGAAAGTAGAAACTCGCCCGATTACAACGGTATGTCTATTTTCTCCCTGGGACATTCTGGTCAAGCGTTAGGAGCAACAGAAGTACGAACAATTTGTTGCCATCTCAGCCATTTCTCACCTTCAAACTCCCATATCTCGCGAACGGATTGACCAAACCCAAAAATTCCTCTTGCATCTGAAAGTAGAAACTCGCCCTATTACAAAGGTATGTGTATTTTTTCCCTGGGACATTCTGGTCAAGTGTTTGGAGCAGCAGAAGTGCGAAAAATTTGTAGCCTTCGCAACAATTTCTTAGCTTCAAACTCCCATATCTCGCGAACGGATTGACCAAACCCAAAAATTCCTATTGCGTCTGAAAGTAGAAACTGGCCCGATTACAAAGGTATGAGTATTTTCTCTCTAGGCCATTCTGGTTAAGCGTTTGGAGCAGCAGAATTGCGAAAAAGTTGTTGTCTTCTCAACCATTTCTTAGCTTCAAACTCCCATATATCGCGAACGGATTGGCCAAACCCAAATATTCCTATTGCGTCTGAAAGTAGAAACTCGCCCGATTACAACGGTATGAGTATTTTTTCCCCAGGCCATTCTGGTTAAGTGTATGGAGCAGCAGAAGTGTGGAAAACTTGTTCTCTTCACAACCATTTCTTAGATGCAAACTCCCATATCTCGCGAACGGAATGACCACACCCAAAAATTCCTATTGCGTCTGAAAGTAGAAACTTGCCCGATTACAACGGTATGTCTATTTTTTCCCTGGGACATTCTGGTCAAGTGTTTGGAGCAGCAGAAGTGCGAAAAATTTGTAGCCTTCGCAACAATTTCTTAGCTTCAAACTCCCATATCTCGCGAACGGATTGACCAAACCCAAAAATTCCTATTGCGTCTGAAAGTAGAAACTGGCCCGATTACAAAGGTATGAGTATTTTCTCTCTAGGCCATTCTGGTTAAGCGTTTGGAGCAGCAGAATTGCGAAAAAGTTGTTGTCTTCTCAACCATTTCTTAGCTTCAAACTCCCATATATCGCGAACGGATTGGCCAAACCCAAATATTCCTATTGCGTCTGAAAGTAGAAACTCGCCCGATTACAACGGTATGAGTATTTTTTCCCTAGGCCATTCTGGTTAAGCGTTTGGAGCAGCAGAAGTGCGAAATATTTGTTGCATTCTCCACCATTTCTTACCTTCAAACTCCCATATCTCGCGAACGGATTGACCAAACCCAAAAATTCCTATTGCGTCTGAAAGTAGAAACTGGCCCGATTACAAGGTCTGAGTATTTTCTCTCTAGGCCATTCTGGTTAAGCGGTTGGAGCCACAGAAGTGCGAAAAAGTTGTTGTCTTCTCAACCATTTCTTAGATTCAAACTCCCATATATCGCGAACGGATTGACCAAACCCTAAAATTCCTATTGCGTCTGAAAGTAGAAACTCGCCTGATTACAACGGTATGTCTATTTTTTCCCTGGGCCATTCTGGTTAAGCGTTCCGAGCAGCAGATGTGCGAAATATTTGTTGTCACCTGAACCATTTCTTAGCTGCAAACTCCCATATCTCGCGAACGGATTGACGAAAGCTAAAAAGTCCTGTTGCGTGTGAAAGTAGAAACTCTCCCGGTTACAACGGCATGTCTATTTTTTCCCTGGGCCATTCTGGTTAAGCGTTTGGTGCAGCAGAAGTGCGAACAATTTGTTGCCTTCTCAACCGTTTATTAGCTTCAAACTCCCATATCTCGCGAACGGATTGACGAAACCCAAAAATTCCTTTTGCGTCTGAAAGTAGAAACTCGCCCGATTACAACGGTATGATTATTTTTTCCCTAGGCCATTCTGGTTAAGTGTTTGGAGCAGCAAAAGTGCGCAAGGTTTGTTGCCTACTCAGCCATTTCTTTGCTTCAAACTTCCATATCTCGCTAACGGATTGAGCAAACCCAAATATTTCTGCTGCGTCTGAAAGTAGAAACTCGCCCGATTACAATGGTATGTGTATTTTTCCCCTAGGCCATTCTGGTTAAGCGTTTGGAGCAGCAGAAGTGCGAACAATTTGTTGCCTTCTCAACCATTTCCTAGATTCAAACTCCCATATCTCGCGAACGGATTGACCAAACCCAAAAATTCCTATTGCGTCTGAAAGTAGAAACTCGCTCGATTACAACGGTATGTCTATTTTTTCCCTGTGACATTCTGGTCAAGCGTTTGCAGCAGCAGAAGTACGAACAATTTGTTGCCTTCTCAGCCATTTCTTACTTTCAAACTCCCATATCTCTCGAACGGATTGACCAAACCAAAAAATTCCTATTGCGCCTGAAAGTAGAAACTGGCCCGATTACAAAGGAATGAGTATTTTCTCTCTAGACCATTCTGGTTAAGCGTTTGGAGCAGCAGAAGTGCGAAAAAGTTGTTGTCTTCTCAACCATTTCTTAGCTTCAAACTCCCATATATCGCGAACGGATTGGCCAAACCCAAAAATTCGTATAGCGTCTGAAAGTAGAAACTCGCCCGATTACAACGGTATGTCTATTTTTTCCCTGGGCCACTCTGGTTAAGCGTTTGGAGCAGCAGAAGTGCGAAAAATTTGTTGTCTCCTGAACCATTTCTTAGCTGCTAACTCCCATACCTCGCGAACCGATTGACCAAACCCAATAATTCCTATTGCGTCTGAAAGTAGAAACTCGCCCGTTTACAACGGTGTGAGTATTTTTTCCCTAGGCCATTCTGGTCAAGCGTTTGGAGCAGCAGAAGTGCGAAAAAGTTGTTGTCTTCTCAACCATTTCTTAGCTTCAAACTCCCATATCTCTCGAACGGATTGACCAAACCCAAAAATTCCTATTGCATCTGAATGTAGAAACTCGCCCTATTACAAAGGTATGTCTATTTTTTCCCTGGGACATTCTGGTCAAGTGTTTGGAGCAGCAGAAGTGCGAAAAATTTGTAGCCTTCGCAACAATTTCTTAGCTTCAAACCCCCATATCTCGCGAACGGATTGACCAAACCCAAAAATTCCTATTGCGTCTGAAAGTAGAAACTGGCCCGATTACAAAGGTATGAGTATTTTCTCTCTAGGCCATTCTGGTTAAGCGTTTGGAGCAGCAGAAGTGCGAAAAAGTTGTTGTCTTCTCAACCATTTCTTAGCTTCAAACTCCCATATATCGCGAACGGATTGGCCAAACCCAAATATTCCTATTGCGTCTGAAAGTAGAAACTCGCCCGATTACAACGGTATGAGTATTTTTTCCCTAGGCCATTCTGGTTAAGTGTTTGGAGCAGCAGAAGTGCGCAAAATTTGTTGCCTACTCAACCATTTCTTAGCTTCAAACTCCCATATCTCGCAAACGGATTGACCAAACCCAAAAATTCCTATTGCGTCTGAAAGTAGAAACTCGCCCGATTACAACGGTATGAGTATTTTTTCCCTAGGCCATTCTGGTTAAGCGTTTGGAGCAGCAGACGGGCGCAAAATTTGTTGCCTACTCAACAATTTCTTAGCTTCAAACTCCCATATCTCGCGAACGGATTGAACAAACCCAAAAATTCCTGCTGCGTCTGAAAGTAGAAACTCTCCCGATTACAAAGGTATGTTTATTTTTTCCCTGGGCCATTCTGGTTAAGCGTTTGGTGCAGCAGAAGTGCGGAAAATTTGTTGCCTACTAAACCATTTCTTAGCTTCAAACTCCCATATCTCGCGAGCGGATTGACCAAACCCAAAAATTCCTATAACGTCTGAAAGTAGAAACTCGCCCGATTACAAAGGTAGGTCTATTTTTTCCCTTGGCCATTCTGGTTATGTGTTTGGAGCAGCAGAAGTGCGCAAAATTTGATGCCTACTCAACCATTTCTTAGCTTCTAGCTCCCATATCTCGCGAACGGATTGACCAAACCCAAAAATTCCTATTGCGTCTGAAAGTAGATACTCGCCCGATTACAACGGTATGTCTATTTTTTCCCTGGGCCATTCTGGTTAAGCGTTTGGAGCAGCAGAAGTGCGAAATATTTGTTGCACTCTCCACCATTTCTTACCTTCAAACTCCCATATCTCGCGAACGGTTTGACAAACCCAAAATTTCCTATTGCATCTGAAGGTAGAAACTCGCCCGATTACAAAGGTATGTGTATTTTTTCCCTAGGCCATTCTGGTTAAGCGTTTGGAGCAGCAGAAGTGCGGAAAATTTGTTGCCTGCTCAACCATTTCTTAGATTCACACTCCCATATCTCGCGAACGGATAGAGCAAACGCAAAAATTCCTATTGCGTCTGAAAGTAGAAACTCGCCCGATTACAACGGTATGCCTATGTTTTCCCTGGGCCACTCTGATTAAGAGTTTGGAGCAGCAGAATTGCGAAAAATTTGTAGCCTTCTCAACCATTTCTCAGCTTCAAACTCCCATATCTCGCGAGCGGATTGACCAAACCCAAAAATTCCTATTACGTCTGAAAGTAGAAACTCGCCCGATTAGAACGGTGTGAGTATTTTTTCCCTAGGCCATTCTGGTTAAGCGTTTGGAGCAGCAGAAGTGCGGAAAATTTGTTGCTACTCAACCATTTCTTAGCTTCAAACTCCCATATCTCGCGAACGGATTGAGCAAACGCAAAAATTCCTATTGCGTCTGAAAGTAGAAACTCGCCCGATTACAACGGTATGCCTATGTTTTCCCTGGGCCACTCTGGTTAAGAGTTTGGAGCAGCAGAAGTGCGAAAAATTTGTAGCCTTCTCAACCATTTCTTAGCTTCAAACTCCCATATCTCGCGAGCGGATTGACCAAACCCAAAAATTCCTATTGCGTCTGAAAGTAGAAGCCCGCCCGATTACAACGGTGTGAGTATTTTTTCCCTAGCCAATTCTGGATAAGCGTTTGGAGCAGCAGAAGTGCGGAAAATTTGTTGTCTTCTCAACCATTTCTTAGCTTCAAACTCCCATATATCGCGAACGGATTGGCCAAACCCAAAAATTCGTATTGCGTCTGAAAGTAGAAACTCGCCCGATTACAACGGTATGTCTATTTTTTCCCTCGGACATTCTGGTCAAGCGTTTGGAGCAGCAGAAGTACGAACAATTTGTTTCCTTCTCAGCCATTTCTTACCTTCAAACTCCCATATCTCTCGAACGGATTGACCAAACCCAAAAATTCCTATTGCATCTGAAAGTAGAAACTCGCCCTATTACAAAGGTATGTCTATTTTTTCCCTGGGACATTCTGGTCAAGTGTTTGGAGCAGCAGAAGTGCGAAAAATTTGTAGCCTTCGCAACAATTTCTTAGCTTCAAACTCCCATATCTCGCGAACGGATTGACCAAACCCAAAAATTCCTATTGAGTCTGAAAGTAGAAACTGGCCCGATTACAAAGGTATGAGTATTTTCTCTCTAGGCCATTCTGGTTAAGCGTTTGGAGCAGCAGAAGTGCGAAAAAGTTGTTGTCTTCTCAACCATTTCTTAGCTTCAAACTCCCATATATCGCGAACGGATTGGCCAAACCCAAATATTCCTATTGCGTCTGAAAGTAGAAACTCGCCCGATTACAACGGTATGAGTATTTTTTCCCTAGGCCATTCTGGTTAAGTGTTTGGAGCAGCAGAAGTGCGCAAAATTTGTTGCCTACTCAACCATTTCTTAGCTTCAAACTCCCATATCTCGCAAACGGATTCACCAAACCCAAAAATTCCTATTGCGTCTGAAAGTAGAAACTCGCCCTATTACAAAGGTATGTGTATTTTTTCCCCAGGCCATTCTGGTTAAGTGTTTGGAGCAGCAGAAGTGTGCAAAATTTGTTCTCTTCACAACCATTTCTTAGATGCAAACTCCCATATCTCGCGAACGGATTGACCAAACCCAAATATTCCTATTGCGTCTGAAAGTAGAAACTCGCCCGATTACAACGGTATGAGTATTTTTTCCCTAGGCTATTCTGGTTAAGTGTTTGGAGCAGCAGAAGTGCGCAAAATTTGTTGCCTACTCAACCATTTCTTAGCTTCAAACTCCCATATCTCGCAAACGGATTGGCCAAACCCAAATATTCCTATTGCGTCTGAAAGTAGAAACTCGCCCGATTACAACGGTATGAGTATTTTTTCCCTAGGCCATTCTGGTTAAGTGTTTGGAGCAGCAGAAGTGCGCAAAATTTGTTGCCTACTCAACCATTTCTTAGCTTCTAGCTCCCATATCTCGCAAACGGATTGACCAAACCCAAAAATTCCTATTGCGTCTGAAAGTAGAAACTCGCCCGATTACAACGGTATGAGTATTTTTTCCCTAGGCCATTCTGGTTAAGCGTTTGGAGCAGCAGACGGGCGCAAAATTTGTTGCCTACTCAACAATTTCTTAGCTTCAAACTCCCATATCTCGCGAACGGATTGAACAAACCCAAAAATTCCTGCTGCGTCTGAAAGTAGAAACTCTCCCGATTACAAAGGTATGTTTATTTTTTCCCTAGGCCATTCTGGTTAAGCGTTTGGAGCAGCAGATGTGCGTAAAATTTGTTGTCTTCTCAACCATTTCTTAGCTGCAAACTCCCATATCTCGCGAACGGGTTGACCACACCCAAAAATTCCTATTGCGTCTAAAAGTAGAAACTCGCCCGATTACAACGGTATGTCTATTTTTTCCCTGGGCCACTCTGGTTAAGCGTTTGGAGCAGCAGAAGTGCGAAAAATTTGTTGTCTCCTGAACCATTTCTTAGCTGCTAACTCCCATACCTCGCGAACCGATTGACCAAACCCAATAATTCCTGTTGCGTCTGAAAGTAGAAACTCGCCCGTTTACAACGGTGTGAGTATTTTTTCCCTAGGCCATTCTGGTTAAGCGTTTGGAGCAGCAGAACTGCGAAAAAGTTGTTGTCTTCTCAACCATTTCTTAGCTTCAAACTCCCATATATCGCGAACGGATTGGCCAAACCCAAAAATTCCTATTGCGTCTGAAAGTAGAAACTCGCCCGATTACAACGGTATGCCTATGTTTTCCCTGGGCCACTCTGATTAAGAGTTTGGAGCAGCAGAATTGCGAAAAATTTGTAGCCATCTCAACCATTTCTTAGCTTCAAACTCCCATATCTCGCGAGCGGATTGACCAAACCCAAAAATTCCTATAGCGTCTGAAAGTAGAAACTCGCCCGATTACAAAGGTAGGTCTATTTTTTCCCTTGGCCATTCTGGTTATGTGTTTGGAGCAGCAGAAGTGCGCAAAATTTGATGCCTACTCAACCATTTCTTAGCTTCTAGCTTCCATATCTCGCGAACGGATTGACCAAACCCAAAAATTCCTATTGCGTCTGAAAGTAGATACTCGCCCGATTACAACGGTATGTCTATTTTTTCCCTGGGCCATTCTGGTTAAGCGTTTGGAGCAGCAGAAGTGCGAAATATTTGTTGCATTCTCCACCATTTCTTACCTTCAAACTCCCATATCTCGCGAACGGTTTGACAAACCCAAAAATTCCTATTGCATCTGAAGGTAGAAACTCGCCCGATTACAAAGGTATGTGTATTTTCTCCCTAGGCCATTCTGGTTAAGCGTTTGGAGCAGCAGAAGTGCGGAAAATTTTTTGCCTGCTCAACCATTTCTTAGATTCACACTCCCATATCTCGCGAACGGATTGAGCAAACGCAAAAATTCCTATTGCGTCTGAAAGTAGAAACTCGCCCGATTACAACGGTATGCCTATGTCTTCCCTGGGCCTCTCTGGTTAAGAGTTTCGAGCAGCAGAAGTGCGAAAAATTTGTAGCCTTCTCAACCATTTCTTAGCTTCAAACTCCCATATCTCGCGAGCGGATTGACCAAACCCAAAAATTCCTATTGCGTCTGAAAGTAGAAGCTCGCCCGATTACAACGGTGTGAGTATTTTTTCCCTAGGCCATTCTGGATAAGCGTTTGGAGCAGCAGAAGTGCGGAAAATTTGTTGCTACTCAACCATTTCTTAGCTTCAAATACCCATATCTCGCGAACGGATTGAGCAAACCCAAAAATTCCTATTGCGTCTGAAAGTAGAAACTCGCCCGATTGCAACGGTGTGAGTATATTTTCCCTAGGCCACTCTGGTTAAGCGTTTGGAGCAGCAGAAGTGCGAAAAATTTGTAGTCTTCGCAACCATTTCTTAGCTTCAAACTCCCATATCTCGCGAACGGATTGACCAAACCCAAAAATTCCTATTGCGTCTGAAAGTAGAAACTGGCCCGATTACAAAGGTATGAGTATTTTTTCTGTAGGCCATTCTGGTTAAGCGTTTGGAGCAGCAGAATTGCGAAAAATTTGTAGCCTTCTCAACCATTTCTTAGCTTCAAACTCCCATATCTCGCGAGCGGATTGACCAAACCCAAAAATTCCTATAACGTCTGAAAGTAGAAACTCGCCCGATTACAAAGGTAGGTCTATTTTTTCCCTTGGCCATTCTGGTTATGTGTTTGGAGCAGCAGAAGTGCGCAAAATTTGATGCCTACTCAACCATTTCTTAGCTTCTAGCTCCCATATCTCGCGAACGGATTGACCAAACCCAAAAATTCCTATTGCGTCTGAAAGTAGATACTCGCCCGATTACAACGGTATGTCTATTTTTTCCCTGGGCCATTCTGGTTAAGCGTTTGGAGCAGCAGAAGTGCGAAATATTTGTTGCACTCTCCACCATTTCTTACCTTCAAACTCCCATATCTCGCGAACGGTTTGACAAACCCAAAAATTCCTATTGCATCTGAAGGTAGAAACTCGCCCGATTACAAAGGTATGTGTATTTTTTCCCTAGGCCATTCTGGTTAAGCGTTTGGAGCAGCAGAAGTGCGGAAAATTTGTTGCCTGCTCAACCATTTCTTAGATTCACACTCCCATATCTCGCGAACGGATAGAGCAAACGCAAAAATTCCTATTGCGTCTGAAAGTAGAAACTCGCCCGATTACAACGGTATGCCTATGTTTTCCCTGGGCCACTCTGATTAAGAGTTTGGAGCAGCAGAATTGCGAAAAATTTGTAGCCTTCTCAACCATTTCTCAGCTTCAAACTCCCATATCTCGCGAGCGGATTGACCAAACCCAAAAATTCCTATTACGTCTGAAAGTAGAAACTCGCCCGATTAGAACGGTGTGAGTATTTTTTCCCTAGGCCATTCTGGTTAAGCGTTTGGAGCAGCAGAAGTGCGGAAAATTTGTTGCTACTCAACCATTTCTTAGCTTCAAACTCCCATATCTCGCGAACGGATTGAGCAAACGCAAAAATTCCTATTGCGTCTGAAAGTAGAAACTCGCCCGATTACAACGGTATGCCTATGTTTTCCCTGGGCCACTCTGGTTAAGAGTTTGGAGCAGCAGAAGTGCGAAAAATTTGTAGCCTTCTCAACCATTTCTTAGCTTCAAACTCCCATATCTCGCGAGCGGATTGACCAAACCCAAAAATTCCTATTGCGTCTGAAAGTAGAAGCCCGCCCGATTACAACGGTGTGAGTATTTTTTCCCTAGCCAATTCTGGATAAGCGTTTGGAGCAGCAGAAGTGCGGAAAATTTGTTGTCTTCTCAACCATTTCTTAGCTTCAAACTCCCATATATCGCGAACGGATTGGCCAAACCCAAAAATTCGTATTGCGTCTGAAAGTAGAAACTCGCCCGATTACAACGGTATGTCTATTTTTTCCCTCGGACATTCTGGTCAAGCGTTTGGAGCAGCAGAAGTACGAACAATTTGTTTCCTTCTCAGCCATTTCTTACCTTCAAACTCCCATATCTCTCGAACGGATTGACCAAACCCAAAAATTCCTATTGCATCTGAAAGTAGAAACTCGCCCTATTACAAAGGTATGTCTATTTTTTCCCTGGGACATTCTGGTCAAGTGTTTGGAGCAGCAGAAGTGCGAAAAATTTGTAGCCTTCGCAACAATTTCTTAGCTTCAAACTCCCATATCTCGCGAACGGATTGACCAAACCCAAAAATTCCTATTGAGTCTGAAAGTAGAAACTGGCCCGATTACAAAGGTATGAGTATTTTCTCTCTAGGCCATTCTGGTTAAGCGTTTGGAGCAGCAGAAGTGCGAAAAAGTTGTTGTCTTCTCAACCATTTCTTAGCTTCAAACTCCCATATATCGCGAACGGATTGGCCAAACCCAAATATTCCTATTGCGTCTGAAAGTAGAAACTCGCCCGATTACAACGGTATGAGTATTTTTTCCCTAGGCCATTCTGGTTAAGTGTTTGGAGCAGCAGAAGTGCGCAAAATTTGTTGCCTACTCAACCATTTCTTAGCTTCAAACTCCCATATCTCGCAAACGGATTCACCAAACCCAAAAATTCCTATTGCGTCTGAAAGTAGAAACTCGCCCTATTACAAAGGTATGTGTATTTTTTCCCCAGGCCATTCTGGTTAAGTGTTTGGAGCAGCAGAAGTGTGCAAAATTTGTTCTCTTCACAACCATTTCTTAGATGCAAACTCCCATATCTCGCGAACGGATTGACCAAACCCAAATATTCCTATTGCGTCTGAAAGTAGAAACTCGCCCGATTACAACGGTATGAGTATTTTTTCCCTAGGCTATTCTGGTTAAGTGTTTGGAGCAGCAGAAGTGCGCAAAATTTGTTGCCTACTCAACCATTTCTTAGCTTCAAACTCCCATATCTCGCAAACGGATTGGCCAAACCCAAATATTCCTATTGCGTCTGAAAGTAGAAACTCGCCCGATTACAACGGTATGAGTATTTTTTCCCTAGGCCATTCTGGTTAAGTATTTGGAGCAGCAGAAGTGCGCAAAATTTGTTGCCTACTCAACCATTTCTTAGCTTCAAACTCCCATATCTCGCAAACGGATTGACCAAACCCAAAAATTCCTATTGCGTCTGAAAGTAGAAACTCGCCCGATTACAACGGTATGAGTATTTTTTCCCTAGGCCATTCTGGTTAAGCGTTTGGAGCAGCAGACGGGCGCAAAATTTGTTGCCTACTCAACAATTTCTTAGCTTCAAACTCCCATATCTCGCGAACGGATTGAACAAACCCAAAAATTCCTGCTGCGTCTGAAAGTAGAAACTCTCCCGATTACAAAGGTATGTTTATTTTTTCCCTAGGCCATTCTGGTTAAGCGTTTGGAGCAGCAGATGTGCGTAAAATTTGTTGTCTTCTCAACCATTTCTTAGCTGCAAACTCCCATATCTCGCGAACGGGTTGACCACACCCAAAAATTCCTATTGCGTCTAAAAGTAGAAACTCGCCCGATTACAACGGTATGTCTATTTTTTCCCTGGGCCACTCTGGTTAAGCGTTTGGAGCAGCAGAAGTGCGAAAAATTTGTTGTCTCCTGAACCATTTCTTAGCTGCTAACTCCCATACCTCGCGAACCGATTGACCAAACCCAATAATTCCTGTTGCGTATGAAAGTAGAAACTCGCCCGTTTACAACGGTGTGAGTATTTTTTCCCTAGGCCATTCTGGTTAAGCGTTTGGAGCAGCAGAACTGCGAAAAAGTTGTTGTCTTCTCAACCATTTCTTAGCTTCAAACTCCCATATATCGCGAACGGATTGGCCAAACCCAAAAATTCCTATTGTGTCTGAAAGTAGAAACTCGCCCGATTACAACGGTATGAGTATTTTTTCCCTAGGCCATTCTGGTTAAGTGTTTGGAGCAGCAGAAGTGCGCAAAATTTGTTGCCTACTCAACCATTTCTTAGCTTCAAACTCCCATATCTCGCGAGCGGATTGACCAAACCCAAAAATTCCTATTGCGTCTGAAAGTAGAAACTCGCCCGATTACAACGGTATGCCTATGTTTTCCCTGGGCCACTCTGATTAAGAGTTTGGAGCAGCAGAATTGCGAAAAATTTGTAGCCATCTCAACCATTTCTTAGCTTCAAACTCCCATATCTCGCGAGCGGATTGACCAAACCCAAAAATTCCTATAGCGTCTGAAAGTAGAAACTCGCCCGATTACAAAGGTAGGTCTATTTTTTCCCTTGGCCATTCTGGTTATGTGTTTGGAGCAGCAGAAGTGCGCAAAATTTGATGCCTACTCAACCATTTCTTAGCTTCTAGCTTCCATATCTCGCGAACGGATTGACCAAACCCAAAAATTCCTATTGCGTCTGAAAGTAGATACTCGCCCGATTACAATGGTATGTCTATTTTTTCCCTGGGCCATTCTGGTTAAGCGTTTGGAGCAGCAGAAGTGCGAAATATTTGTTGCATTCTCCACCATTTCTTACCTTCAAACTCCCATATCTCGCGAACGGTTTGACAAACCCAAAAATTCCTATTGCATCTGAAGGTAGAAACTCGCCCGATTACAAAGGTATGTGTATTTTCTCCCTAGGCCATTCTGGTTAAGCGTTTGGAGCAGCAGAAGTGCGGAAAATTTTTTGCCTGCTCAACCATTTCTTAGATTCACACTCCCATATCTCGCGAACGGATTGAGCAAACGCAAAAATTCCTATTGCGTCTGAAAGTAGAAACTCGCCCGATTGCAACGGTGTGAGTATATTTTCCCTAGGCCACTCTGGTTAAGCGTTTGGAGCAGCAGAAGTGCGAAAAATTTGTAGTCTTCGCAACCATTTCTTAGCTTCAAACTCCCATATCTCGCGAACGGATTGACCAAACCCAAAAATTCCTATTGCGTCTGAAAGTAGAAACTGGCCCGATTACAAAGGTATGAGTATTTTTTCTGTAGGCCATTCTGGTTAAGCGTTTGGAGCAGCAGAAGTGCGAAAAAGTTGTTGTCTTCTCAACCATTTCTTAGCTTCCAACTCCCATATATCGCGAACGGATTGGCCAAACCCAAAAATTCCTATTGCGTCTGAAAGTAGAAACTCGCCCGATTACAACGGTATGAGTATTTTTTCCCTAGGCCATTCTGGTTAAGTGTTTGGAGCAGCAGAAGTGCGCAAAATTTGTTGCCTACTCAACCATTTCTTAGCTTCAAACTCCCATATCTCGCAAACGGATTGACCAAACCAAAAAATTCCTATTGCGTCTGAAAGTAGAAACTCGCCCGATTACAACGGTATGTCTATTTTTCCCCTGGGCCGTTCTGGTTAAGCGTTTGGAGCAGCAGAAGTGCGAAATATTTGTTGCCTTCTCAACTATTTCTTACCCTCAAACTCCCATATCTCGCGAACGGATTGACAAACCCAAAAATTCCTATTGCATCTGAAGGTAGAAACTCGCCCGATCACAACGGTGTGAGTATTTTTTCCCTAGGCCATTCTGGTTAAGCGTTTGGAGCAGCAGAAGTGCGGAAAATTTGTTGCTACTCAACCATTTCTTAGCTTCAAACTCCCATATCTCGCAAACGGATTGGCCAAACCCAAATATTCCTATTGCGTCTGAAAGTAGAAACTCGCCCGATTACAACGGTATGAGTATTTTTTCCCTAGGCCATTCTGGTTAAGTGTTTGGAGCAGCAGAAGTGCGCAAAATTTGTTGCCTACTCAACCATTTCTTAGCTTCAAACTCCCATATCTCGCAAACGGATTGACCAAACCCAAAAATTCCTATTGCGTCTGAAAGTAGAAACTCGCCCGATTACAACGGTATGAGTATTTTTTCCCTAGGCCATTCTGGTTAAGTGTTTGGAGCAGCAGAAGTGCGCAAAATTTGTTGCCTACTCAACCATTTCTTAGCTTCAAACTCCCATATCTCGCGAGCGGATTGACCAAACCCAAAAATTCCTATTGCGTCTGAAAGTAGAAACTCGCCCGATTACAACGGTATGCCTATGTTTTCCCTGGGCCACTCTGATTAAGAGTTTGGAGCAGCAGAATTGCGAAAAATTTGTAGCCATCTCAACCATTTCTTAGCTTCAAACTCCCATATCTCGCGAGCGGATTGACCAAACCCAAAAATTCCTATAGCGTCTGAAAGTAGAAACTCGCCCGATTACAAAGGTAGGTCTATTTTTTCCCTTGGCCATTCTGGTTATGTGTTTGGAGCAGCAGAAGTGCGCAAAATTTGATGCCTACTCAACCATTTCTTAGCTTCTAGCTTCCATATCTCGCGAACGGATTGACCAAACCCAAAAATTCCTATTGCGTCTGAAAGTAGATACTCGCCCGATTACAACGGTATGTCTATTTTTTCCCTGGGCCATTCTGGTTAAGCGTTTGGAGCAGCAGAAGTGTGAAATATTTGTTGCATTCTCCACCATTTCTTACCTTCAAACTCCCATATCTCGCGAACGGTTTGACAAACCCAAAAATTCCTATTGCATCTGAAGGTAGAAACTCGCCCGATTACAAAGGTATGTGTATTTTCTCCCTAGGCCATTCTGGTTAAGCGTTTGGAGCAGCAGAAGTGCGGAAAATTTTTTGCCTGCTCAACCATTTCTTAGATTCACACTCCCATATCTCGCGAACGGATTGAGCAAACGCAAAAATTCCTATTGCGTCTGAAAGTAGAAACTCGCCCGATTACAACGGTATGCCTATGTCTTCCCTGGGCCACTCTGGTTAAGAGTTTCGAGCAGCAGAAGTGCGAAAAATTTGTAGCCTTCTCAACCATTTCTTAGCTTCAAACTCCCATATCTCGCGAGCGGATTGACCAAACCCAAAAATTCCTATTGCGTCTGAAAGTAGAAGCTCGCCCGATTACAACGGTGTGAGTATTTTTTCCCTAGGCCATTCTGGATAAGCGTTTGGAGCAGCAGAAGTGCGGAAAATTTGTTGCTACTCAACCATTTCTTAGCTTCAAATACCCATATCTCGCGAACGGATTGAGCAAACCCAAAAATTCCTATTGCGTCTGAAAGTAGAAACTCGCCCGATTGCAACGGTGTGAGTATATTTTCCCTAGGCCACTCTGGTTAAGCGTTTGGAGCAGCAGAAGTGCGAAAAATTTGTAGTCTTCGCAACCATTTCTTAGCTTCAAACTCCCATATCTCGCGAACGGATTGACCAAACCCAAAAATTCCTATTGCGTCTGAAAGTAGAAACTGGCCCGATTACAAAGGTATGAGTATTTTTTCTGTAGGCCATTCTGGTTAAGCGTTTGGAGCAGCAGAAGTGCGAAAAAGTTGTTGTCTTCTCAACCATTTCTTAGCTTCCAACTCCCATATATCGCGAACGGATTGGCCAAACCCAAAAATTCCTATTGCGTCTGATAGTAGAAACTCGCCCGATTACAACGGTATGAGTATTTTTTCCCTAGGCCATTCTGGTTAAGTGTTTGGAGCAGCAGAAGTGCGCAAAATTTGTTGCCTACTCAACCATTTCTTAGCTTCAAACTCCCATATCTCGCAAACGGATTGACCAAACCAAAAAATTCCTATTGCGTCTGAAAGTAGAAACTCGCCCGATTACAACGGTATGTCTATTTTTCCCCTGGGCCGTTCTGGTTAAGCGTTTGGAGCAGCAGAAGTGCGAAATATTTGTTGCCTTCTCAACTATTTCTTACCCTCAAACTCCCATATCTCGCGAACGGATTGACAAACCCAAAAATTCCTATTGCATCTGAAGGTAGAAACTCGCCCGATCACAACGGTGTGAGTATTTTTTCCCTAGGCCATTCTGGTTAAGCGTTTGGAGCAGCAGAAGTGCGGAAAATTTGTTGCTACTCAACCATTTCTTAGCTTCAAACTCCCATATCTCGCAAACGGATTGGCCAAACCCAAATATTCCTATTGCGTCTGAAAGTAGAAACTCGCCCGATTACAACGGTATGAGTATTTTTTCCCTAGGCCATTCTGGTTAAGTGTTTGGAGCAGCAGAAGTGCGCAAAATTTGTTGCCTACTCAACCATTTCTTAGCTTCAAACTCCCATATCTCGCAAACGGATTGACCAAACCCAAAAATTCCTATTGCGTCTGAAAGTAGAAACTCGCCCGATTACAACGGTATGAGTATTTTTTCCCTAGGCCATTCTGGTTAAGCGTTTGGAGCAGCAGACGGGCGCAAAATTTGTTGCCTACTCAACCATTTCTTAGCTGCAAACTCCCATATCTCGCGAACGGGTTGACCACACCCAAAAATTCCTATTGCGTCTAAAAGTAGAAACTCGCCCGATTACAACGGTATGTCTATTTTTCCCTGGGCCACTCTGGTTAAGCGTTTGGAGCAGCAGAAGTGCGAAAAATTTGTTGTCTCCTGAACCATTTCTTAGCTGCTAACTCCCATACCTCGCGAACCGATTGACCAAACCCAATAATTCCTGTTGCGTCTGAAAGTAGAAACTCGCCCGTTTACAACGGTGTGAGTATTTTTTCCCTAGGCCATTCTGGTTAAGCGTTTGGAGCAGCAGAACTGCGAAAAAGTTGTTGTCTTCTCAACCATTTCTTAGCTTCAAACTCCCATATATCGCGAACGGATTGGCCAAACCCAAAAATTCCTATTGTGTCTGAAAGTAGAAACTCGCCCGATTACAACGGTATGAGTATTTTTTCCCTAGGCCATTCTGGTTAAGTGTTTGGAGCAGCAGAAGTGCGCAAAATTTGTTGCCTACTCAACAATTTCTTAGCTTCAAACTCCCATATCTCGCAAACGGATTGACCAAACCCAAAAATTCCTATTGCGTCTGAAAGTAGAAACTCGCCCGTTTACAACGGTGTGAGTATATTTTCCCTAGGCCACTCTGGTTAAGCGTTTGGAGCAGCAGAAGTGCGAAAAATTTGTTGTCTCCTGAACCATTTCTTAGCTGCTAACTCCCATACCTCGCGAACCGATTGACCAAACCCAATAATTCCTGTTGCGTCTGAAAGTAGAAACTCGCCCGTTTACAACGGTGTGAGTATATTTTCCCTAGGCCACTCTGGTTAAGCGTTTGGAGCAGCAGAAGTGCGAAAAATTTGTAGTCTTCGCAACCATTTCTTAGCTTCAAACTCCCATATCTCGCGAACGGATTGACCAAACCCAAAAATTCCTATTGCGTCTGAAAGTAGAAACTGGCCCGATTACAAAGGTATGAGTATTTTTTCTGTAGGCCATTCTGGTTAAGCGTTTGGAGCAGCAGAAGTGCGAAAAAGTTGTTGTCTTCTCAACCATTTCTTAGCTTCCAACTCCCATATATCGCGAACGGATTGGCCAAACCCAAAAATTCCTATTGCGTCTGAAAGTAGAAACTCGCCCGATTACAACGGTATGAGTATTTTTTCCCTAGGCCATTCTGGTTAAGTGTTTGGAGCAGCAGAAGTGCGCAAAATTTGTTGCCTACTCAACCATTTCTTAGCTTCAAACTCCCATATCTCGCAAACGGATTGACCAAACCAAAAAATTCCTATTGCGTCTGAAAGTAGAAACTCGCCCGATTACAACGGTATGTCTATTTTTCCCCTGGGCCGTTCTGGTTAAGCGTTTGGAGCAGCAGAAGTGCGAAATATTTGTTGCCTTCTCAACTATTTCTTACCCTCAAACTCCCATATCTCGCGAACGGATTGACAAACCCAAAAATTCCTATTGCATCTGAAGGTAGAAACTCGCCCGATCACAACGGTGTGAGTATTTTTTCCCTAGGCCATTCTGGTTAAGCGTTTGGAGCAGCAGAAGTGCGGAAAATTTGTTGCTACTCAACCATTTCTTAGCTTCAAACTCCCATATCTCGCAAACGGATTGGCCAAACCCAAATATTCCTATTGCGTCTGAAAGTAGAAACTCGCCCGATTACAACGGTATGAGTATTTTTTCCCTAGGCCATTCTGGTTAAGTGTTTGGAGCAGCAGAAGTGCGCAAAATTTGTTGCCTACTCAACCATTTCTTAGCTTCAAACTCCCATATCTCGCAAACGGATTGACCAAACCCAAAAATTCCTATTGCGTCTGAAAGTAGAAACTCGCCCGATTACAACGGTATGAGTATTTTTTCCCTAGGCCATTCTGGTTAAGTGTTTGGAGCAGCAGAAGTGCGCAAAATTTGTTGCCTACTCAACCATTTCTTAGCTTCAAACTCCCATATCTCGCGAGCGGATTGACCAAACCCAAAAATTCCTATTGCGTCTGAAAGTAGAAACTCGCCCGATTACAACGGTATGCCTATGTTTTCCCTGGGCCACTCTGATTAAGAGTTTGGAGCAGCAGAATTGCGAAAAATTTGTAGCCATCTCAACCATTTCTTAGCTTCAAACTCCCATATCTCGCGAGCGGATTGACCAAACCCAAAAATTCCTATAGCGTCTGAAAGTAGAAACTCGCCCGATTACAAAGGTAGGTCTATTTTTTCCCTTGGCCATTCTGGTTATGTGTTTGGAGCAGCAGAAGTGCGCAAAATTTGATGCCTACTCAACCATTTCTTAGCTTCTAGCTTCCATATCTCGCGAACGGATTGACCAAACCCAAAAATTCCTATTGCGTCTGAAAGTAGATACTCGCCCGATTACAACGGTATGTCTATTTTTTCCCTGGGCCATTCTGGTTAAGCGTTTGGAGCAGCAGAAGTGTGAAATATTTGTTGCATTCTCCACCATTTCTTACCTTCAAACTCCCATATCTCGCGAACGGTTTGACAAACCCAAAAATTCCTATTGCATCTGAAGGTAGAAACTCGCCCGATTACAAAGGTATGTGTATTTTCTCCCTAGGCCATTCTGGTTAAGCGTTTGGAGCAGCAGAAGTGCGGAAAATTTTTTGCCTGCTCAACCATTTCTTAGATTCACACTCCCATATCTCGCGAACGGATTGAGCAAACGCAAAAATTCCTATTGCGTCTGAAAGTAGAAACTCGCCCGATTACAACGGTATGCCTATGTCTTCCCTGGGCCACTCTGGTTAAGAGTTTCGAGCAGCAGAAGTGCGAAAAATTTGTAGCCTTCTCAACCATTTCTTAGCTTCAAACTCCCATATCTCGCGAGCGGATTGACCAAACCCAAAAATTCCTATTGCGTCTGAAAGTAGAAGCTCGCCCGATTACAACGGTGTGAGTATTTTTTCCCTAGGCCATTCTGGATAAGCGTTTGGAGCAGCAGAAGTGCGGAAAATTTGTTGCTACTCAACCATTTCTTAGCTTCAAATACCCATATCTCGCGAACGGATTGAGCAAACCCAAAAATTCCTATTGCGTCTGAAAGTAGAAACTCGCCCGATTGCAACGGTGTGAGTATATTTTCCCTAGGCCACTCTGGTTAAGCGTTTGGAGCAGCAGAAGTGCGAAAAATTTGTAGTCTTCGCAACCATTTCTTAGCTTCAAACTCCCATATCTCGCGAACGGATTGACCAAACCCAAAAATTCCTATTGCGTCTGAAAGTAGAAACTGGCCCGATTACAAAGGTATGAGTATTTTTTCTGTAGGCCATTCTGGTTAAGCGTTTGGAGCAGCAGAAGTGCGAAAAAGTTGTTGTCTTCTCAACCATTTCTTAGCTTCCAACTCCCATATATCGCGAACGGATTGGCCAAACCCAAAAATTCCTATTGCGTCTGATAGTAGAAACTCGCCCGATTACAACGGTATGAGTATTTTTTCCCTAGGCCATTCTGGTTAAGTGTTTGGAGCAGCAGAAGTGCGCAAAATTTGTTGCCTACTCAACCATTTCTTAGCTTCAAACTCCCATATCTCGCAAACGGATTGACCAAACCAAAAAATTCCTATTGCGTCTGAAAGTAGAAACTCGCCCGATTACAACGGTATGTCTATTTTTCCCCTGGGCCGTTCTGGTTAAGCGTTTGGAGCAGCAGAAGTGCGAAATATTTGTTGCCTTCTCAACTATTTCTTACCCTCAAACTCCCATATCTCGCGAACGGATTGACAAACCCAAAAATTCCTATTGCATCTGAAGGTAGAAACTCGCCCGATCACAACGGTGTGAGTATTTTTTCCCTAGGCCATTCTGGTTAAGCGTTTGGAGCAGCAGAAGTGCGGAAAATTTGTTGCTACTCAACCATTTCTTAGCTTCAAACTCCCATATCTCGCAAACGGATTGGCCAAACCCAAATATTCCTATTGCGTCTGAAAGTAGAAACTCGCCCGATTACAACGGTATGAGTATTTTTTCCCTAGGCCATTCTGGTTAAGTGTTTGGAGCAGCAGAAGTGCGCAAAATTTGTTGCCTACTCAACCATTTCTTAGCTTCAAACTCCCATATCTCGCAAACGGATTGACCAAACCCAAAAATTCCTATTGCGTCTGAAAGTAGAAACTCGCCCGATTACAACGGTATGAGTATTTTTTCCCTAGGCCATTCTGGTTAAGCGTTTGGAGCAGCAGACGGGCGCAAAATTTGTTGCCTACTCAACCATTTCTTAGCTGCAAACTCCCATATCTCGCGAACGGGTTGACCACACCCAAAAATTCCTATTGCGTCTAAAAGTAGAAACTCGCCCGATTACAACGGTATGTCTATTTTTCCCTGGGCCACTCTGGTTAAGCGTTTGGAGCAGCAGAAGTGCGAAAAATTTGTTGTCTCCTGAACCATTTCTTAGCTGCTAACTCCCATACCTCGCGAACCGATTGACCAAACCCAATAATTCCTGTTGCGTCTGAAAGTAGAAACTCGCCCGTTTACAACGGTGTGAGTATTTTTTCCCTAGGCCATTCTGGTTAAGCGTTTGGAGCAGCAGAACTGCGAAAAAGTTGTTGTCTTCTCAACCATTTCTTAGCTTCAAACTCCCATATATCGCGAACGGATTGGCCAAACCCAAAAATTCCTATTGTGTCTGAAAGTAGAAACTCGCCCGATTACAACGGTATGAGTATTTTTTCCCTAGGCCATTCTGGTTAAGTGTTTGGAGCAGCAGAAGTGCGCAAAATTTGTTGCCTACTCAACAATTTCTTAGCTTCAAACTCCCATATCTCGCAAACGGATTGACCAAACCCAAAAATTCCTATTGCGTCTGAAAGTAGAAACTCGCCCGATTACAACGGTATGCCTATGTTTTCCCTGGGCCACTCTGATTAAGAGTTTGGAGCAGCAGAATTGCGAAAAATTTGTAGCCATCTCAACCATTTCTTAGCTTCAAACTCCCATATCTCGCGAGCGGATTGACCAAACCCAAAAATTCCTATAGCGTCTGAAAGTAGAAACTCGCCCGATTACAAAGGTAGGTCTATTTTTTCCCTTGGCCATTCTGGTTATGTGTTTGGAGCAGCAGAAGTGCGCAAAATTTGATGCCTACTCAACCATTTCTTAGCTTCTAGCTTCCATATCTCGCGAACGGATTGACCAAACCCAAAAATTCCTATTGCGTCTGAAAGTAGATACTCGCCCGATTACAACGGTATGTCTATTTTTTCCCTGGGCCATTCTGGTTAAGCGTTTGGAGCAGCAGAAGTGCGAAATATTTGTTGCATTCTCCACCATTTCTTACCTTCAAACTCCCATATCTCGCGAACGGTTTGACAAACCCAAAAATTCCTATTGCATCTGAAGGTAGAAACTCGCCCGATTACAAAGGTATGTGTATTTTCTCCCTAGGCCATTCTGGTTAAGCGTTTGGAGCAGCAGAAGTGCGGAAAATTTTTTGCCTGCTCAACCATTTCTTAGATTCACACTCCCATATCTCGCGAACGGATTGAGCAAACGCAAAAATTCCTATTGCGTCTGAAAGTAGAAACTCGCCCGATTACAACGGTATGCCTATGTCTTCCCTGGGCCACTCTGGTTAAGAGTTTCGAGCAGCAGAAGTGCGAAAAATTTGTAGCCTTCTCAACCATTTCTTAGCTTCAAACTCCCATATCTCGCGAGCGGATTGACCAAACCCAAAAATTCCTATTGCGTCTGAAAGTAGAAGCTCGCCCGATTACAACGGTGTGAGTATTTTTTCCCTAGGCCATTCTGGATAAGCGTTTGGAGCAGCAGAAGTGCGGAAAATTTGTTGCTACTCAACCATTTCTTAGCTTCAAATACCCATATCTCGCGAACGGATTGAGCAATCCCAAAAATTCCTATTGCGTCTGAAAGTAGAAACTCGCCCGATTGCAACGGTGTGAGTATATTTTCCCTAGGCCACTCTGGTTAAGCGTTTGGAGCAGCAGAAGTGCGAAAAATTTGTAGTCTTCGCAACCATTTCTTAGCTTCAAACTCCCATATCTCGCGAACGGATTGACCAAACCCAAAAATTCCTATTGCGTCTGAAAGTAGAAACTGGCCCGATTACAAAGGTATGAGTATTTTTTCTGTAGGCCATTCTGGTTAAGCGTTTGGAGCAGCAGAAGTGCGAAAAAGTTGTTGTCTTCTCAACCATTTCTTAGCTTCCAACTCCCATATATCGCGAACGGATTGGCCAAACCCAAAAATTCCTATTGCGTCTGAAAGTAGAAACTCGCCCGATTACAACGGTATGAGTATTTTTTCCCTAGGCCATTCTGGTTAAGTGTTTGGAGCAGCAGAAGTGCGCAAAATTTGTTGCCTACTCAACCATTTCTTAGCTTCAAACTCGCATATCTCGCAAACGGATTGACCAAACCAAAAAATTCCTATTGCGTCTGAAAGTAGAAACTCGCCCGATTACAACGGTATGTCTATTTTTTCCCTGGGCCATTCTGGTTAAGCGTTCCGAGCAGCAGATGTGCGAAATATTTGTTGTCACCTGAACCATTTCTTAGCTGCAAACTCCCATATCTCTCGAACGGATTGTCCAAACCAAAAAATTCCTATTGCGCCTGAAAGTAGAAACTGGCCCGATTACAAAGGAATGAGTATTTTCTCTCTAGACCATTCTGGTTAAGCGTTTGGAGCAGCAGAAGTGCGAAAAAGTTGTTGTCTTCTCAACCATTTCTTAGCTTCAAACTCCCATATATCGCGAACGGATTGGCCAAACCCAAAAATTCGTATAGCGTCTGAAAGTAGAAACTCGCCCGATTACAACGGTATGTCTATTTTTTCCCTGGGCCACTCTGGTTAAGCGTTTGGAGCAGCAGAAGTGCGAAAAATTTGTTGTCTCCTGAACCATTTCTTAGCTGCTAACTCCCATACCTCGCGAACCGATTGACCAAACCCAATAATTCCTATTGCGTCTGAAAGTAGAAACTCGCCCGTTTACAACGGTGTGAGTATTTTTTCCCTAGGCCATTCTGGTCAAGCGTTTGGAGCAGCAGAAGTGCGGAAAATTTGTTGCCTACTCAACCATTTCTTAGCTTCAAGCTCCCATATCTCGCGAACGGATTGAGCAAACGCAAAAATTCCTATTGCGTCTGAAAGTAGAAACTCGCCCGATTACAACGGTATGCCTATGTTTTCCCTGGGCCGCTCTGGTTAAGCTTTTGGAGCAGCAGAAGTGCGAAAAATTTGTAGCCTTCGCAACCATTTCTTAGCTTCAAACTCCCATATCTCGCGAACGGATTGACCAAACCCAAAAATTCCTATTGCGTCTGAAAGTAGAAACTGGCCCGATTACAAAGGTATGAGTATTTTCTCTCTAGGCCATTCTGGTTAAGCGTTTGGAGCAGCAGAAGTGCGAAAAAGTTGTTGTCTTCTCAACCATTTCTTAGCTTCAAACTCCCATATCTCTCGAACGGATTGACCAAACCCAAAAATTCCTATTGCATCTGAATGTAGAAACTCGCCCTATTACAAAGGTATGTCTATTTTTTCCCTGGGACATTCTGGTCAAGTGTTTGGAGCAGCAGAAGTGCGAAAAATTTGTAGCCTTCGCAACAATTTCTTAGCTTCAAACCCCCATATCTCGCGAACGGATTGACCAAACCCAAAAATTCCTATTGCGTCTGAAAGTAGAAACTGGCCCGATTACAGAGGTATGAGTATTTTCTCTCTAGGCCATTCTGGTTAAGCGTTTGGAGCAGCAGAAGTGCGAAAAAGTTGTTGTCTTCTCAACCATTTCTTAGCTTCAAACTCCCATATATCGCGAACGGATTGGCCAAACCCAAATATTCCTATTGCGTCTGAAAGTAGAAACTCGCCCGATTACAACGGTATGAGTATTTTTTCCCTAGGCCATTCTGGTTAAGTGTTTGGAGCAGCAGAAGTGCGCAAAATTTGTTGCCTACTCAACCATTTCTTAGCTTCAAACTCCCATATCTCGCAAACGGATTGACCAAACCCAAAAATTCCTATTGCGTCTGAAAGTAGAAACTCGCCCGATTACAACGGTATGAGTATTTTTTCCCTAGGCCATTCTGGTTAAGCGTTTGGAGCAGCAGACGGGCGCAAAATTTGTTGCCTACTCAACAATTTCTTAGCTTCAATCTCCCATATCTCGCGAACGGATTGACCAAACCCAAAAATTCCTATTGCGTCTGAAAGTAGAAACTCGCCCGTTTACAACGGTGTGAGTATTTTTTCCCTAGGCCATTCTGGTTAAGCGTTTGGAGCAGCAGAAGTGCGAAAAAGTTGTTGTCTTCTCAACAATTTCTTAGCTTCAAACTCCCATATATCGCGAACGGATTGGCCAAACCCAAAAATTCCTATTGCATCTGAAAGTAGAAACTCACCCTATTACAAAGGTATGTGTATTTTTTCCCCAGGCCATTCTGGTTAAGGGTTTGGAGCAGCAGAAGTGTGCAAAATTTGTTCTCTTCACAACCATTTCTTAGATGCAAACTCCCATATCTCGCGAACGGGTTGACCACACCCAAAAATTCCTATTGCGTCTAAAAGTAGAAACTCGCCCGATTACAACGGTATGTCTATTTTTTCCCTGGGCCACTCTGGTTAAGCGTTTGGAGCAGCAGAATTGCGAAAAATTTGTAGCCTTCTCAACCATTTCTTAGCTTCAAACTCCCATATCTCGCGAGCGGATTGACCAAACCCAAAAATTCCTATAACGTCTGAAAGTAGAAACTCGCCCGATTACAAAGGTAGGTCTATTTTTTCCCTTGGCCATTCTGGTTATGTGTTTGGAGCAGCAGAAGTGCGCAAAATTTGATGCCTACTCAACCATTTCTTAGCTTCTAGCTCCCATATCTCGCGAACGGATTGACCAAACCCAAAAATTCCTATTGCGTCTGAAAGTAGATACTCGCCCGATTACAACGGTATGTCTATTTTTGCCCTGGGCCATTCTGGTTAAGCGTTTGGAGCAGCAGAAGTGCGAAATATTTGTTGCACTCTCCACCATTTCTTACCTTCAAACTCCCATATCTCGCGAACGGTTTGACAAACCCAAAAATTCCTATTGCATCTGAAGGTAGAAACTCGCCCGATTACAAAGGTATGTGTATTTTTTCCCTAGGCCATTCTGGTTAAGCGTTTGGAGCAGCAGAAGTGCGGAAAATTTGTTGCCTGCTCAACCATTTCTTAGATTCACACTCCCATATCTCGCGAACGGATAGAGCAAACGCAAAAATTCCTATTGCGTCTGAAAGTAGAAACTCGCCCGATTACAACGGTATGCCTATGTTTTCCCTGGGCCACTCTGATTAAGAGTTTGGAGCAGCAGAATTGCGAAAAATTTGTAGCCTTCTCAACAATTTCTCAGCTTCAAACTCCCATATCTCGCGAGCGGATTGACCAAACCCAAAAATTCCTATTACGTCTGAAAGTAGAAACTCGCCCGATTAGAACGGTGTGAGTATTTTTTCCCTAGGCCATTCTGGTTAAGCGTTTGGAGCAGCAGAAGTGCGGAAAATTTGTTGCTACTCAACCATTTCTTAGCTTCAAACTCCCATATCTCGCGAACGGATTGAGCAAACGCAAAAATTCCTATTGCGTCTGAAAGTAGAAACTCGCCCGATTACAACGGTATGCCTATGTTTTCCCTGGGCCACTCTGGTTAAGAGTTTGGAGCAGCAGAAGTGCGAAAAATTTGTAGCCTTCTCAACCATTTCTTAGCTTCAAACTCCCATATCTCGCGAGCGGATTGACCAAACCCAAAAATTCCTATTGCGTCTGAAAGTAGAAGCCCGCCCGATTACAACGGTGTGAGTATTTTTTCCCTAGCCAATTCTGGATAAGCGTTTGGAGCAGCAGAAGTGCGGAAAATTTGTTGTCTTCTCAACCATTTCTTAGCTTCAAACTCCCATATATCGCGAACGGATTGGCCAAACCCAAAAATTCGTATTGCGTCTGAAAGTAGAAACTCGCCCGATTACAACGGTATGTCTATTTTTTCCCTCGGACATTCTGGTCAAGCGTTTGGAGCAGCAGAAGTACGAACAATTTGTTTCCTTCTCAGCCATTTCTTACCTTCAAACACCCATATCTCTCGAACGGATTGACCAAACCCAAAAATTCCTATTGCATCTGAAAGTAGAAACTCGCCCTATTACAAAGGTATGTCTATTTTTTCCCTGGGACATTCTGGTCAAGTGTTTGGAGCAGCAGAAGTGCGAAAAATTTGTAGCCTTCGCAACAATTTCTTAGCTTCAAACTCCCATATCTCGCGAACGGATTGACCAAACCCAAAAATTCCTATTGAGTCTGAAAGTAGAAACTGGCCCGATTACAAAGGTATGAGTATTTTCTCTCTAGGCCATTCTGGTTAAGCGTTTGGAGCAGCAGAAGTGCGAAAAAGTTGTTGTCTTCTCAACCATTTCTTAGCTTCAAACTCCCATATATCGCGAACGGATTGGCCAAACCCAAATATTCCTATTGCGTCTGAAAGTAGAAACTCGCCCGATTACAACGGTATGAGTATTTTTTCCCTAGGCCATTCTGGTTAAGTGTTTGGAGCAGCAGAAGTGCGCAAAATTTGTTGCCTACTCAACCATTTCTTAGCTTCAAACTCCCATATCTCGCAAACGGATTCACCAAACCCAAAAATTCCTATTGCGTCTGAAAGAAGAAACTCGCCCTATTACAAAGGTATGTGTATTTTTTCCCCAGGCCATTCTGGTTAAGTGTTTGGAGCAGCAGAAGTGTGCAAAATTTGTTCTCTTCACAACCATTTCTTAGATGCAAACTCCCATATCTCGCGAACGGATTGACCAAACCCAAATATTCCTATTGCGTCTGAAAGTAGAAACTCGCCCGATTACAACGGTATGAGTATTTTTTCCCTAGGCTATTCTGGTTAAGTGTTTGGAGCAGCAGAAGTGCGCAAAATTTGTTGCCTACTCAACCATTTCTTAGCTTCAAACTCCCATATCTCGCAAACGGATTGGCCAAACCCAAATATTCCTATTGCGTCTGAAAGTAGAAACTCGCCCGATTACCACGGTATGAGTATTTTTTCCCTAGGCCATTCTGGTTAAGTGTTTGGAGCAGCAGAAGTGCGCAAAATTTGTTGCCTACTCAACCATTTCTTAGCTTCAAACGCCCATATCTCGCAAACGGATTGACCAAACCCAAAAATTCCTATTGCGTCTGAAAGTAGAAACTCGCCCGATTACAACGGTATGAGTATTTTTTCCCTAGGCCATTCTGGTTAAGCGTTTGGAGCAGCAACGGGCGCAAAATTTGTTGCCTACTCAACAATTTCTTAGCTTCAAACTCCCATATCTCGCGAACGGATTGAACAAACCCAAAAATTCCTGCTGCGTCTGAAAGTAGAAACTCTCCCGATTACAAAGGTATGTTTATTTTTTCCCTAGGCCATTCTGGTTAAGCGTTTGGAGCAGCAGATGTGCGTAAAATTTGTTGTCTTCTCAACCATTTCTTAGCTGCAAACTCCCATATCTCGCGAACGGGTTGACCACACCCAAAAATTCCTATTGCGTCTAAAAGTAGAAACTCGCCCGATTACAACGGTATGTCTATTTTTTCCCTGGGCCACTCTGGTTAAGCGTTTGGAGCAGCAGAAGTGCGAAAAATTTGTTGTCTCCTGAACCATTTCTTAGCTGCTAACTCCCATACCTCGCGAACCGATTGACCAAACCCAATAATTCCTGTTGCGTCTGAAAGTAGAAACTCGCCCGTTTACAACGGTGTGAGTATTTTTTCCCTAGGCCATTCTGGTTAAGCGTTTGGAGCAGCAGAACTGCGAAAAAGTTGTTGTCTTCTCAACCATTTCTTAGCTTCAAACTCCCATATATCGCGAACGGATTGGCCAAACCCAAAAATTCCTATTGTGTCTGAAAGTAGAAACTCGCCCGATTACAACGGTATGAGTATTTTTTCCCTAGGCCATTCTGGTTAAGTGTTTGGAGCAGCAGAAGTGCGCAAAATTTGTTGCCTACTCAACCATTTCTTAGCTTCAAACTCCCATATCTCGCGAGCGGATTGACCAAACCCAAAAATTCCTATTGCGTCTGAAAGTAGAAACTCGCCCGATTACAACGGTATGCCTATGTTTTCCCTGGGCCACTCTGATTAAGAGTTTGGAGCAGCAGAATTGCGAAAAATTTGTAGCCATCTCAACCATTTCTTAGCTTCAAACTCCCATATCTCGCGAGCGGATTGACCAAACCCAAAAATTCCTATAGCGTCTGAAAGTAGAAACTCGCCCGATTACAAAGGTAGGTCTATTTTTTCCCTTGGCCATTCTGGTTATGTGTTTGGAGCAGCAGAAGTGCGCAAAATTTGATGCCTACTCAACCATTTCTTAGCTTCTAGCTTCCATATCTCGCGAACGGATTGACCAAACCCAAAAATTCCTATTGCGTCTGAAAGTAGATACTCGCCCGATTACAACGGTATGTCTATTTTTTCCCTGGGCCATTCTGGTTAAGCGTTTGGAGCAGCAGAAGTGCGAAATATTTGTTGCATTCTCCACCATTTCTTACCTTCAAACTCCCATATCTCGCGAACGGTTTGACAAACCCAAAAATTCCTATTGCATCTGAAAGTAGAAACTCGCCCGATTACAAAGGTATGTGTATTTTCTCCCTAGGCCATTCTGGTTAAGCGTTTGGAGCAGCAGAAGTGCGGAAAATTTTTTGCCTGCTCAACCATTTCTTAGATTCACACTCCCATATCTCGCGAACGGATTGAGCAAACGCAAAAATTCCTATTGCGTCTGAAAGTAGAAACTCGCCCGATTACAACGGTATGCCTATGTCTTCCCTGGGCCACTCTGGTTAAGAGTTTCGAGCAGCAGAAGTGCGAAAAATTTGTAGCCTTCTCAACCATTTCTTAGCTTCAAACTCCCATATCTCGCGAGCGGATTGACCAAACCCAAAAATTCCTATTGCGTCTGAAAGTAGAAGCTCGCCCGATTACAACGGTGTGAGTATTTTTTCCCTAGGCCATTCTGGATAAGCGTTTGGAGCAGCAGAAGTGCGGAAAATTTGTTGCTACTCAACCATTTCTTAGCTTCAAATACCCATATCTCGCGAACGGATTGAGCAAACCCAAAAATTCCTATTGCGTCTGAAAGTAGAAACTCGCCCGATTGCAACGGTGTGAGTATATTTTCCCTAGGCCACTCTGGTTAAGCGTTTGGAGCAGCAGAAGTGCGAAAAATTTGCAGTCTTCGCAACCATTTCTTAGCTTCAAACTCCCATATCTCGCGAACGGATTGACCAAACCCAAAAATTCCTATTGCGTCTGAAAGTAGAAACTGGCCCGATTACAAAGGTATGAGTATTTTTTCTGTAGGCCATTCTGGTTAAGCGTTTGGAGCAGCAGAAGTGCGAAAAAGTTGTTGTCTTCTCAACCATTTCTTAGCTTCCAACTCCCATATATCGCGAACGGATTGGCCAAACCCAAAAATTCCTATTGCGTCTGAAAGTAGAAACTCGCCCGATTACAACGGTATGAGTATTTTTTCCCTAGGCCATTCTGGTTAAGTGTTTGGAGCAGCAGAAGTGCGCAAAATTTGTTGCCTACTCAACCATTTCTTAGCTTCAAACTCCCATATCTCGCAAACGGATTGACCAAACCAAAAAATTCCTATTGCGTCTGAAAGTAGAAACTCGCCCGATTACAACGGTATGTCTATTTTTCCCCTGGGCCGTTCTGGTTAAGCGTTTGGAGCAGCAGAAGTGCGAAATATTTGTTGCCTTCTCAACTATTTCTTACCCTCAAACTCCCATATCTCGCGAACGGATTGACAAACCCAAAAATTCCTATTGCATCTGAAGGTAGAAACTCGCCCGATCACAACGGTGTGAGTATTTTTTCCCTAGGCCATTCTGGTTAAGCGTTTGGAGCAGCAGAAGTGCGGAAAATTTGTTGCTACTCAACCATTTCTTAGCTTCAAACTCCCATATCTCGCAAACGGATTGGCCAAACCCAAATATTCCTATTGCGTCTGAAAGTAGAAACTCGCCCGATTACAACGGTATGAGTATTTTTTCCCTAGGCCATTCTGGTTAAGTGTTTGGAGCAGCAGAAGTGCGCAAAATTTGTTGCCTACTCAACCATTTCTTAGCTTCAAACTCCCATATCTCGCAAACGGATTGACCAAACCCAAAAATTCCTATTGCGTCTGAAAGTAGAAACTCGCCCGATTACAACGGTATGAGTATTTTTTCCCTAGGCCATTCTGGTTAAGTGTTTGGAGCAGCAGAAGTGCGCAAAATTTGTTGCCTACTCAACCATTTCTTAGCTTCAAACTCCCATATCTCGCAAGCGGATTGACCAAACCCAAAAATTCCTATTGCGTCTGAAAGTAGAAACTCGCCCGATTACAACGGTATGCCTATGTTTTCCCTGGGCCACTCTGATTAAGAGTTTGGAGCAGCAGAATTGCGAAAAATTTGTAGCCATCTCAACCATTTCTTAGCTTCAAACTCCCATATCTCGCGAGCGGATTGACCAAACCCAAAAATTCCTATAGCGTCTGAAAGTAGAAACTCGCCCGATTACAAAGGTAGGTCTATTTTTTCCCTTGGCCATTCTGGTTATGTGTTTGGAGCAGCAGAAGTGCGCAAAATTTGATGCCTACTCAACCATTTCTTAGCTTCTAGCTTCCATATCTCGCGAACGGATTGACCAAACCCAAAAATTCCTATTGCGTCTGAAAGTAGATACTCGCCCGATTACAACGGTATGTCTATTTTTTCCCTGGGCCATTCTGGTTAAGCGTTTGGAGCAGCAGACGGGCGCAAAATTTGTTGCCTACTCAACCATTTCTTAGCTGCAAACTCCCATATCTCGCGAACGGGTTGACCACACCCAAAAATTCCTATTGCGTCTAAAAGTAGAAACTCGCCCGATTACAACGGTGTGAGTATTTTTTCCCTAGGCCATTCTGGATAAGCGTTTGGAGCAGCAGAAGTGCGGAAAATTTGTTGCTACTCAACCATTTCTTAGCTTCAAATACCCATATCTCGCGAACGGATTGAGCAATCCCAAAAATTCCTATTGCGTCTGAAAGTAGAAACTCGCCCGATTGCAACGGTGTGAGTATATTTTCCCTAGGCCACTCTGGTTAAGCGTTTGGAGCAGCAGAAGTGCGAAAAATTTGTAGTCTTCGCAACCATTTCTTAGCTTCAAACTCCCATATCTCGCGAACGGATTGACCAAACCCAAAAATTCCTATTGCGTCTGAAAGTAGAAACTGGCCCGATTACAAAGGTATGAGTATTTTTTCTGTAGGCCATTCTGGTTAAGCGTTTGGAGCAGCAGAAGTGCGAAAAAGTTGTTGTCTTCTCAACCATTTCTTAGCTTCCAACTCCCATATATCGCGAACGGATTGGCCAAACCCAAAAATTCCTATTGCGTCTGAAAGTAGAAACTCGCCCGATTACAACGGTATGAGTATTTTTTCCCTAGGCCATTCTGGTTAAGTGTTTGGAGCAGCAGAAGTGCGCAAAATTTGTTGCCTACTCAACCATTTCTTAGCTTCAAACTCCCATATCTCGCAAACGGATTGACCAAACCAAAAAATTCCTATTGCGTCTGAAAGTAGAAACTCGCCCGATTACAACGGTATGTCTATTTTTCCCCTGGGCCGTTCTGGTTAAGCGTTTGGAGCAGAAGAAGTGCGAAATATTTGTTGCCTTCTCAACTATTTCTTACCCTCAAACTCCCATATCTCGCGAACGGATTGACAAACCCAAAAATTCCTATTGCATCTGAAGGTAGAAACTCGCCCGATCACAACGGTGTGAGTATTTTTTCCCTAGGCCATTCTGGTTAAGCGTTTGGAGCAGCAGAAGTGCGGAAAATTTGTTGCTACTCAACCATTTCTTAGCTTCAAACTCCCATATCTCGCGAACGGATTGACCAAACCCAAAAATTCCTATTGCGTCTGAAAGTAGAAACTCGCCCGATTACAAAGGTATGTGTATTTTTTCTCTAGGCCATTCTGGTTAAGCGTTTGGAGCAGCAGAAGTGCGAAAAAGTTGTTGTCTTCTCAACCATTTCTTGGCTTCAAACTCCCATATATCGCGAACGGATTGGCCAAACCCAAAAATTCCTATTGCGTCTGAAAGTAGAAACTCGCCCGATTACAACGGTATGAGTATTTTTTCCCTAGGCCATTCTGGTTAAGTGTTTGGAGCAGCAGAAGTGCGCAAAATTTGTTGCCTACTCAACCATTTCTTAGCTTCAAATACCCATATCTCGCGAACGGATTGAGCAATCCCAAAAATTCCTATTGCGTCTGAAAGTAGAAACTCGCCCGATTACAACGGTATGAGTATTTTTTCCCTAGGCCATTCTGGATAAGCGTTTGGAGCAGCAGAAGTGCGGAAAATTTGTTGCTACTCAACCATTTCTTAGCTTCAAATACCCATATCTCGCGAACGGATTGAGCAATCCCAAAAATTCCTATTGCGTCTGAAAGTAGAAACTCGCCCGATTGCAACGGTGTGAGTATATTTTCCCTAGGCCACTCTGGTTAAGCGTTTGGAGCAGCAGAAGTGCGAAAAATTTGTAGTCTTCGCAACCATTTCTTAGCTTCAAACTCCCATATCTCGCGAACGGATTGACCAAACCCAAAAATTCCTATTGCGTCTGAAAGTAGAAACTGGCCCGATTACAAAGGTATGAGTATTTTTTCTGTAGGCCATTCTGGTTAAGCGTTTGGAGCAGCAGAAGTGCGAAAAAGTTGTTGTCTTCTCAACCATTTCTTAGCTTCCAACTCCCATATATCGCGAACGGATTGGCCAAACCCAAAAATTCCTATTGCGTCTGAAAGTAGAAACTCGCCCGATTACAACGGTATGAGTATTTTTTCCCTAGGCCATTCTGGTTAAGTGTTTGGAGCAGCAGAAGTGCGCAAAATTTGTTGCCTACTCAACCATTTCTTAGCTTCAAACTCCCATATCTCGCAAACGGATTGACCAAACCAAAAAATTCCTATTGCGTCTGAAAGTAGAAACTCGCCCGATTACAACGGTATGTCTATTTTTCCCCTGGGCCGTTCTGGTTAAGCGTTTGGAGCAGAAGAAGTGCGAAATATTTGTTGCCTTCTCAACTATTTCTTACCCTCAAACTCCCATATCTCGCGAACGGATTGACAAACCCAAAAATTCCTATTGCATCTGAAGGTAGAAACTCGCCCGATCACAACGGTGTGAGTATTTTTTCCCTAGGCCATTCTGGTTAAGCGTTTGGAGCAGCAGAAGTGCGGAAAATTTGTTGCTACTCAACCATTTCTTAGCTTCAAACTCCCATATCTCGCGAACGGATTGACCAAACCCAAAAATTCCTATTGCGTCTGAAAGTAGAAACTCGCCCGATTACAAAGGTATGTGTATTTTTTCTCTAGGCCATTCTGGTTAAGCGTTTGGAGCAGCAGAAGTGCGAAAAAGTTGTTGTCTTCTCAACCATTTCTTGGCTTCAAACTCCCATATATCGCGAACGGATTGGCCAAACCCAAAAATTCCTATTGCGTCTGAAAGTAGAAACTCGCCCGATTACAACGGTATGAGTATTTTTTCCCTAGGCCATTCTGGTTAAGTGTTTGGAGCAGCAGAAGTGCGCAAAATTTGTTGCCTACTCAACCATTTCTTAGCTTCAAACTCCCATATCTCGCGAACGGATTGACCAAACCCAAAAATTCCTATTGCGTATGAAACTAGAAACTCGTCCGATTACAACGGTATGTCTATTTTCTCCCTAGGCCATTCTGGTTAAGCGTTTGGAGCAGCAGAAGTGCGAAAAATTTGTAGTCTTCGCAACCATTTCTTAGCTTCAAACTCCCATATCTCGCGAACGGATTGACCAAACCCAAAAATTCCTATTGCGTCTGAAAGTAGAAACTGGCCCGATTACAAAGGTATGAGTATTTTTTCTGTAGGCCATTCTGGTTAAGCGTTTGGAGCAGCAGAAGTGCGAAAAAGTTGTTGTCTTCTCAACCATTTCTTAGCTTCCAACTCCCATATATCGCGAACGGATTGGCCAAACCCAAAAATTCCTATTGCGTCTGAAAGTAGAAACTCGCCCGATTACAACGGTATGAGTATTTTTTCCCTAGGCCATTCTGGTTAAGTGTTTGGAGCAGCAGAAGTGCGCAAAATTTGTTGCCTACTCAACCATTTCTTAGCTTCAAACTCCCATATCTCGCAAACGGATTGACCAAACCAAAAAATTCCTATTGCGTCTGAAAGTAGAAACTCGCCCGATTACAACGGTATGTCTATTTTTCCCCTCGGCCGTTCTGGTTAAGCGTTTGGAGCAGCAGAAGTGCGAAATATTTGTTGGCTTCCCAACTATTTCTTACCCTCAAACTCCCATATCTCGCGAACGGATTGACAAACCCAAAAATTCCTATTGCATCTGAAGGTAGAAACTCGCCCGATCACAACGGTGTGAGTATTTTTTCCCTAGGCCATTCTGGTTAAGCGTTTGGAGCAGCAGAGTGCGGAAAATTTGTTGCTACTCAACCATTTCTTAGCTTCAAACTCCCATATCTCGCGAACGGATTGACCAAACCCAAAAATTCCTATTGCGTCTGAAAGTAGAAACTCGCCCGATTACAAAGGTATGTGTATTTTTTCTCTAGGCCATTCTGGTTAAGCGTTTGGAGCAGCAGAAGTGCGAAAAAGTTGTTATCTTCTCAACCATTTCTTGGCTAAAAACTCCCATATATCGCGAACGGATTGGCCAAACCCAAAAATTCCTATTGCATCTGAAGGTAGAAACTCGCCCGATCACAACGGTGTGAGTATTTTTTCCCTAGACCATTCTGGTTAAGCGTTTGGAGCAGCAGAAGTGCGGAAAATTTGTTGCTACTCAACCATTTCTTAGCTTCAAACTCCCATATCTCGCGAACGGATTGACCAAACCCAAAAATTCCTATTGCGTCTGAAAGTAGAAACTCGCCCGATTACAAAGGTATGTGTATTTTTTCTCTAGGCCATTCTGGTTAAGCGTTTGGTGCAGCAGAAGTGCGAAAAAGTTGTTGTCTTCTCAACCATTTCTTGGCTTCAAACTCCCATATATCGCGAACGGATTGGCCAAACCCAAAAATTCCCATTGCGTCTGAAAGTAGAAACTCGCCCGATTACAACGGTATGAGTATTTTTTCCCTAGGCCATTCTGGTTAAGTGTTTGGAGCAGCAGAAGTGCGCAAAATTTGTTGCCTACTCAACCATTTCTTAGCTTCAAACTCCCATATCTCGCGAACGGATTGACCAAACCCAAAAATTCCTATTGCGTATGAAACTAGAAACTCGTCCGATTACAACGGTATGTCTATTTTCTCCCTAGGCCATTCTGGTTAAGCGTTTGAAGCAGCAGAAGTGCGAAAAATTTGTGGTCTTCGCAACCATTTCTTAGCTTCAAACTCCCATATCTCGCGAACGGATTGACAAACCCAAAAATTCCTATTGCATCTGAAGGTAGAAACTCGCCCGATCACAACGGTGTGAGTATTTTTTCCCTTGGCCATTCTGGTTAAGCGTTTGGAGCAGCAGAAGTGCGGAAAATTTGTTGCTACTCAACCATTTCTTAGCTTCAAACTCCCATATCTCGCGAACGGATTGACCCAACCCAAAAATTCCTATTGCGTCTGAAAGTAGAAACTCGCCCGATTACAACGGTATGAGTATTTTTTCCCTAGGCCATTCTGGTTAAGTGTTTGGAGCAGCAGAAGTGCGCAAAATTTGTTGCCTACTCAACCATTTCTTAGCTTCAAACTCCCATATCTCGCGAACGGATTGACCAAACCCAAAAATTCCTATTGCGTATGAAACTAGAAACTCGTCCGATTACAACGGTATGTCTATTCTCTCCCTAGGCCATTCTGGTTAAGCGTTTGGAGCAGCAGAAGTGCGAAAAATTTGTAGTCTTCGCAACCATTTCTTAGCTTCAAACTCCCATATCTCGCGAACGGATTGACCAAACCCAAAAATTCCTATTGCGTCTGAAAGTAGAAACTGGCCCGATTACAAAGGTATGAGTTTTTTTTCTGTAGGCCATTCTGGTTAAGCGTTTGGAGCAGCAGAAGTGCGAAAAAGTTGTTGTCTTCTCAACCATTTCTTAGCTTCCAACTCCCATATATCTCGAACGGATTGGCCAAACCCAAAAATTCCTATTGCGTCTCAAAGTAGAAACTCGCCCGTTTACAACGGTATGAGTATTTTTTCCCTAGGCCATTCTGGTTAAGTGTTTGGAGCAGCAGAAGTGCGCAAAATTTGTTGCCTACTCAACCATTTCTTAGCTTCAAACTCCCATATCTCGCAAACGGATTGACCAAACCAAAAAATTCCTATTGCGTCTGAAAGTAGAAACTCGCCCGATTACAACGGTATGTCTATTTTTCCCCTGGGCCATTCTGGTTAAGCGTTTGGAGCAGCAGAAGTGCGAAATATTTGTTGCCTTCTCAACTATTTCTTACCCTCAAACTCCCATATCTCGCGAACGGATTGACAAACCCAAAAATTCCTATTGCATCTGAAGGTAGAGACTCGCCCGATCACAAAGGTGTGAGTATTTTTTCCCTAGGCCATTCTGGTTAAGCGTTTGGAGCAGCAGAAGTGCGGAAAATTTGTTGCTACTCAACCATTTCTTAGCTTCAAACTCCCATATCTCGCGAACGGATTGACCAAACCCAAAAATTCCTATTGTGTCTGAAAGTAGAAACTCGCCCGATTACAAAGGTATGTGTATTTTTTCTCTAGGCCATTCTGGTTAAGCGTTTGGAGCAGCAGAAGTGCGAAAAAGCTGTTGTCTTCTCAACCATTTCTTGGCTTCAAACTCCCATATATCGCGAACGGATTGGCCAAACCCAAAAATTCCTATTGCGTCTGAAAGTAGAAACTCGCCCCATTACAACGGTATGTCTATTTTTTCCCTGGGACATTCTGGTCAAGCGTTTGGAGCAGCAGAAGTACGAACAATTTGTTGCGTTCTCAGCCATTTCTTACCTTCAAACTCCCATATCTCGCGAACGGATTGACCAAACCCAAAAATTCCTATTGCATCTGAAAGTGGAAACTCGCCCTATTACAAAGGTATGTGTATTTCTTCCCTAGGCCATTCTGGTTAAGCATTTGGAGCAGCAGAAGTGCGAAAAATTTGTTGTCTTCTCAACCATTTCTTAGATTCAAGCTCCCATATCTCGCGAGCGGATTGACCAAACCCAAAAGTTCCTGCTGCGTCTGAAAGTAGACAATCGCCCGATTACAACGGTATGATTACTTTTTCCCTAGGCCATTCTGGTTAAGCGTTTGGAGCAGCAGAAGTGCGAAAAATTTGTTGTCTTCTCAACCATTTCTTATCTTCAAACTCCCATATCTCGCGAACGGATTGACCAAACCCAAAAATTCCTTTTGCGTCTGAAAGTAGAAACTGGCCCGATTACAAAGGTATGAGTATTTTTTCTCTAGGCCATTCTGGTTAAGCGTTTGGAGCAGCAGAAGTGCGAAAAAGTTGTTGTCTTCTCAACCATTTCTTAGCTTCAAACTCCCATATATACCGAACGGATTGGCCAAACCCAAAAATTCCTATTGCGTCTGAAACTAGAAACTCGCCGGATTACAACGGTATGTCTATTTTCTCCCTATGCCATTCTGGTTAAGCGTTTGGAGCAGCAGAATTGCGAAAAATTTGTTGTCTCCTGAACCATTTCTTAGCTGCAAACTCCCATATCTCGAGAACGGGTTGACCAAATCAAAAATTCCTATGGCGTCTGAAAGTAGAAGCTCCCCCGATTACAAAGGTATGTGTACTTCTCCCCTAAGCCAGTCTGGTTAAGCGTTTGGAGCAGCAGAAGTGCGTAAAATTTGTTGTCTTCCCAATCATTTCTTAGCTTCAAACTCCCATATCTCGCGAACGGATTGACCAAACCCAAAAATTCCTATTGCGTCTGAAAGTAGAAACTCGCCCGATTACAAAGGTAGGTCTATTTTTTCCCTAGGCCATTCTGGTTATGTGTTTGGCGCAGCAGAAGTGCGCAAAATTTGTTGCCTACTCAACCATTTCTTAGCTCCAAACTCCCATATCTCGCGAACGGATTGACCAAACCCAAAAATTCCTATTGCGTCTGAAAGTAGAAACTCGCCCGATTACAGCGGTATGCCTATTTTTTCCCTGGGCCATTCTGGTTAAGCGTTTGGAGCAGCAGAAGTGCGAAATATTTGTTGCCTTCTCAACCATTTCTTAGCTTCAAACTCCCATATCTCGCGAACGGATTGACAAACCCAAAAATTCCTATTGCATCTGAAAGTAGAAACTCGCCCGATTTCAAAGGTATGTGTATTTTTTCCCTAGGCCATTCTGGTTAAGTGTTTGGAGCAGCAGAAGTGCGACAAATTTGTTGTCTTCTAAACCATTTCTTAGATTCAAACTCCCATATCTCGCGAACGGATTGACCAAACCCAAAAATTCCTATTGCGTCTGAAAGTAGAAACTCGCCCGATTACAACGGTATGTGTATTTTTTCCCTAGGCCATTCTGGTTTAGCTTTTGGAGCAGCAGAAGTGCGGAAAATTTGTTGCCTACTCAACCATTTCTTAGCTTCAAACTCCCATATCTCGCGAATGGATTGACCAAACCCAAAAATTCCTATTGCATCTGAAGGTAGAAACTCGCCCGATTACAAAGGTATGTGTATTTTTTCCCTAGGCCATTCTGGTTAAGTGTTCGGAGCAGCAGAAGTGCGACAAATTTGTTGTCCTCTAAACCATTTCTTAGATTCAAGCTCCCATGTCTCGCGAACGGATTGACCAAACCCAAAAATTCCTATTGCGTCTGAAAGTAGAAACTCGCCCGATTACAACGCTTTGTGTATTTTTTCCCTGTGCCATTCTGGTTAAGCGTTTGGAGCAGAAGAATTGCGAAAAATTTGTTGTCTCCTGAACCATTTCTTAGCTGCAAACTCCCATATCTCGAGAACGGGTTGACCAAATCAAAAATTCCTATGGCGTCTGAAAGTAGAAGCTCCCCCGATTACAAAGGTATGTGTACTTCTCCCCTAAGCCAGTCTGGTTAGCGTTTGGAGCAGCAGAAGTGCGTAAAATTTGTTGTCTTCCCAATCATTTCTTAGCTTCAAACTCCCATATCTCGCGAACGGATTGACAAAACCCAAAAACTCCTATTGCGTCTGAAGGTAGAAACTCGCCCGATTACAAAGGTAGGTCTATTTTTTCCCTAGGGCATTCTGGTTATGTGCTTGGAGCAGCAGAAGTGCGAAAAATTTGTAGCCTTCGCAACCATTTCTTAGCTTCAAACTCCCATACCTCGCGAACGGATTGACTAAACCCAAAAATTCCTATTGCTTCTGAAAGTAGAAACTCGCCCGATTACAAAGGTATGTGTATTTTTTCTCTAGGCCATTCTGGTTAAGCGTTTGGAGCAGCAGAAGTGCGAAAAAGTTGTTGTCTTCTCAACCATTTCTTGGCTTCAAACTCCCATATATCGCGAACGGATTGGCCAAACCCAAAAATTCCCATTGCGTCTGAAAGTAGAAACTCGCCCGATTACAACGGTATGAGTATTTTTTCCCTAGGCCATTCTGGTTAAGTGTTTGGAGCAGCAGAAGTGCGCAAAATTTGTTGCCTACTCAACCATTTCTTAGCTTCAAACTCCCATATCTCGCGAACGGATTGACCAAACCCAAAAATTCCTATTGCGTATGAAACTAGAAACTCGTCCGATTACAACGGTATGTCTATTCTCTCCCTAGGCCATTCTGGTTAAGCGTTTGGAGCAGCAGAAGTGCGAAAAATTTGTAGTCTTCGCAACCATTTCTTAGCTTCAAACTCCCATATCTCGCGAACGGATTGACCAAACCCAAAAATTCCTATTGCGTCTGAAAGTAGAAACTGGCCCGATTACAAAGGTATGAGTATTTTTTCTGTAGGCCATTCTGGTTAAGCGTTTGGAGCAGCAGAAGTGCGAAAAAGTTGTTGTCTTCTCAACCATTTCTTAGCTTCCAACTCCCATATATCGCGAACGGATTGGCCAAACCCAAAAATTCCTATTGCGTCTCAAAGTAGAAACTCGCCCGATTACAACGGTATGAGTATTTTTTCCCTAGGCCATTCTTGTTAAGTGTTTGGAGCAGCAGAAGTGCGCAAAATTTGTTGCCTACTCAACCATTTCTTAGCTTCAAACTCCCATATCTCGCAAACGGATTGACCAAACCAAAAAATTCCTATTGCGTCTGAAAGTAGAAACTCGCCCGATTACAACGGTATGTCTATTTTTCCCCTGGGCCATTCTGGTTAAGCGTTTGGAGCAGCAGAAGTGCGAAATATTTGTTGCCTTCTCAACTATTTCTTACCCTCAAACTCCCATATCTCGCGAACGGATTGACAAACCCAAAAATTCCTATTGCATCTGAAGGTAGAAACTCGCCCGATCACAAAGGTGTGAGTATTTTTTCCCTAGGCCATTCTGGTTAAGCGTTTGGAGCAGCAGAAGTGCGGAAAATTTGTTGCTACTCAACCATTTCTTAGCTTCAAACTCCCATATCTCGCGAACGGATTGACCAAACCCAAAAATTCCTATTGTGTCTGAAAGTAAAAACTCGCCCGATTACAAAGGTATGTGTATTTTTTCTCTAGGCCATTCTGGTTAAGCGTTTGGAGCAGCAGAAGTGCGAAAAAGCTGTTGTCTTCTCAACCATTTCTTGGCTTCAAACTCCCATATATCGCGAACGGATTGGCCAAACCCAAAAATTCCTATTGCGTCTGAAAGTAGAAACTCGCCCCATTACAACGGTATGAGTATTTTTTCCCTAGGCCATTCTGGTTAAGTGTTTGGAGCAGCAGAAGTGCGCAAAATTTGTTGCCTACTCAACCATTTCTTAGCTTCAAACTCCCATATCTCGCGAACGGATTGACCAAACCCAAAAATTCCTATTGCGTCTGAAAGTAGAAACTGGCCCGATTACAAAGGTATGAGTATTTTTTCTGTAGGCCATTCTGGTTAAGCGTTTGGAGCAGCAGAAGTGCGAAAAAGTTGTTGTCTTCTCAACCATTTCTTAGCTTCCAACTCCCATATATCGCGAACGGATTGGCCAAACCCAAAAATTCCTATTGCGTCTCAAAGTAGAAACTCGCCCGATTACAACGGTATGAGTATTTTTTCCCTAGGCCATTCTGGTTAAGCGTTTGGAGCAGCAGAAGTGCGGAAAATTTGTTGCTACTCAACCATTTCTTAGCTTCAAACTCCCATATCTCGCGAACGGATTGACCAAACCCAAAAATTCCTATTGTGTCTGAAAGAAGAAACTCGCCCGATTACAAAGGTATGTGTATTTTTTCTCTAGGCCATTCTGGTTAAGCGTTTGGAGCAGCAGAAGTGCGAAAAAGCTGTTGTCTTCTCAACCATTTCTTGGCTTCAAACTCCCATATATCGCGAACGGATTGGCCAAACCCAAAAATTCCTATTGCGTCTGAAAGTAGAAACTCGCCCCATTACAACGGTATGAGTATTTTTTCCCTAGGCCATTCTGGTTAAGTGTTTGGAGCAGCAGAAGTGCGCAAAATTTGTTGCCTACTCAACCATTTCTTAGCTTCAAACTCCCATATCTCGCGAACGGATTGACCAAACCCAAAAATTCCTATTGCGTATGAAACTAGAAACTCGTCCGATTACAACGGTATGTCTATTTTCTGCCTAGGCCATTCTGGTTAAGCGTTTGGAGCAGCAGAATTGCGAAAAATTTGTTGTCTCCTGAACCATTTCTTAGCTGCAAACTCCCATATCTCGCGAACGGATTGACCAAACCAAAAATTCCTATGGCGTCTGAAAGTAGAAGCTCCCCCGATTACAAAGGTATGTGTATTTCTCACCTAAGCCATTCTGGTAAAGCGTTTGGAGCAGCAGAAGTGCGTAAAATTTGTTGTCTTCTCAACCATTTCTTAGCTTCAAACTCCCATATCACGCGAACAGATTGACAAAACCCAAAAATTCCTATTGCGTCTGAAAGTAGAAACTCGCCCGATTACAAAGGTAGGTCTATTTTTTCCCTAGGCCATTCTGGTTATGTGTTTGGAGCAGCAGAAGTGCGACAAATTTGTTGTCTTCTAAACCATTTCTTAGATTCAAACTTCCATATCTCGCGAACGGATTGACCAAACCCAAAAATTCCCACGGCGTCTGAAAGTAGAAGCTCCCCCGATTACAAAGGTATGTGTATTTTTCCCCTAGGCCGTTCTGGTTAAACGTTTGGAGCAGCAGAAGTGCGTAAAATTTGTTGTCTTCTCAACCATTTCTTAGCTTCAAACTCCCATATCTCGCGAACGGATTGACCAAACCCTAAAATTCCTATTGCGTCTGAAGGTAGAAACTCGCCCGATTACAACGGTATGTGTATTTTTTCCCTAGGCCATTCTGGTTAAGTGTTTGGAGCAGCAGAAGTGCGGAAAATTAGTTGCCTACTCAACCATTTCTTAGATTCAAACTACCATATCTCGCGAACGGATTGACCAAACCCAAAAATTCCTATTGCGTCTGAAAGTAGAAACTCGCCCGATTACAACGGTATGTCTATTTTTTCCCTTGGCCATTCTGGTTAAGCGTTTGGAGCAGCAGAAGTGCGAAAAATTTGTAGCCTTCGCAACCATTTCTTAGCTTCAAACTCCCATATCTCACGAACGGATTGACCAAACCCAAAAATTCCTATTGCGTCTGAAGGTAGAAACTCGCCTGATTACAACGGTATGTGTATTTTTTCCCCAGGCCATTCTGGTTAAGTGTTTGGAGCAGCAGAAGTGTGCAAAATTTGTTCTCTTCACAACCATTTCTTAGATGCAAACTCCCATATCTCGCGAACGGATTGACCAAACCCAAAAATTCCTATTGCATCTGAAAGTGGAAACTCGCCCTATTACAAAGGTATGTGTACTTCTCCCCTAAGCCAGTCTGGTTAAGCGTTTGGAGCAGCAGAAGTGCGTAAAATTTGTTGTCTTCCCAATCATTTCTTAGCTTCAAACTCCCATATCTCGCGAACGGATTGACAAAACCCAAAAACTCCTATTGCGTCTGAAGGTAGAAACTCGCCCGATTACAAAGGTAGGTCTATTTTTTCCCTAGGGCATTCTGGTTATGTGCTTGGAGCAGCAGAAGTGCGAAAAATTTGTAGCCTTCGCAACCATTTCTTAGCTTCAAACTCCCATACCTCGCGAACGGATTGACTAAACCCAAAAATTCCTATTGCTTCTGAAAGTAGAAACTCGCCCGTTTACAACGGTGTGAGTATTTTCTCCCTAGGCCATTCTGGTTAAGCGTTTGGAGCTGCAGAAGTGCGAAAAATTTGTAGCCTTCGCAACCATTTCTTAGCTTCAAACTCCCATATCTCGCGAACGGATTGACAAAACCCAAAAACTCCTATTGCGTCTGAAAGTAGAAACTCGCCCGATTACAACGGTATGTCTATTTTTTCCCTTGGCCATTCTGGTTAAGCGTTTGGAGCAGCAGAAGTGCGAAAAATTTGTACCCTTCGCAACCATTTCTTAGCTTCAAACTCCCATATCTCACGAACGGATTGACCAAACCCAAAAATTCCTATTGCGTCTGAAAGTAGAAACTCGCCCGATTACAACGGTCTGTCTATTTTCTCCCTGGGCCATTCTGGTTAAGCGTTTGGAGCTGCAGAAGTGCGAAAAATTTGTAGCCTTCGCAACCATTTCTTAGCTTCAAACTCCCATACCTCGCGAACGGATTGACTAAACCCAAAAAATTCCTATTGCGTCTGAAAGTAGAAACTCGCCCGATTACAACGGTGTGAGTATTTTTTCCCTAGGCCATTCTGGTTAAGCGTTTGGAGCAACAGAATTGCGGTAAATTTGTTGCTACTCAACCATTTCTTAGCTTCAAGCTCCCATATCTCGCGAACGGATTGAGCAAACCCAAAAATTCCTATTGCGTCTGAAATTAGAAACTCGCCCGATTACATCGGTGTGAGTATTTTTTCCCTAGGCCATTCTGGTTAAGTGTTTGGAGCAGCAGAAGTGCGCAAAATTTGTTGCTTACTCAACCATTTCTTAGCTTCAAACTACAATATCTCGCAAACGGATTGACCAAACCCAAAAATTCCTATTGCGTCTGAAAGTAGAATCTCGCCCGATTACAAAGGTATGTGTATTTTTTCCCTAGGCCATTCTGGTTAAGCTTTTGGACCAGCAGAAGTGCGCAAAATTTGTTGCCTTCTCAACCATTTCTTATCTTCAAACTCCCATATCTCGCGAACGGATTGACCAAACCCAAAAATTCCTTTTGCGTCTGAAAGTAGAAACTGGCCCGATTACAAAGGTATGAGTATTTTTTCTCTAGGCCATTCTGGTTAAGCGTTTGGAGCAGCAGAAGTGCGAAAAAGTTGTTGTCTTCTCAACCATTTCTTAGCTTCAAACTCCCATATATACCGAACGGATTGGCCAAACCCAAAAATTCCTATTGCGTCTGAAACTAGAAACTCGCCGGATTACAACGGTATGTCTATTTTCTCCCTATGCCATTCTGGTTAAGCGTTTGGAGCAGCAGAATTGCGAAAAATTTGTTGTCTCCTGAACCATTTCTTAGCTGCAAACTCCCATATCTCGAGAACGGGTTGACCAAATCAAAAATTCCTATGGCGTCTGAAAGTAGAAGCTCCCCCGATTACAAAGGTATGTGTACTTCTCCCCTAAGCCATTCTGGTTAAGCGTTTGGAGCAGCAGAAGTGCGTAAAATTTGTTGTCTTCCCAATCATTTCTTAGCTTCAAACTCCCATATCTCGCGAACGGATTGACCAAACCCAAAAATTCCTATTGCGTCTGAAAGTAGAAACTCGCCCGATTACAAAGGTAGGTCTATTTTTTCCCTAGGCCATTCTGGTTATGTGTTTGGCGCAGCAGAAGTGCGCAAAATTTGTTGCCTACTCAACCATTTCTTAGCTCCAAACTCCCATATCTCGCGAACGGATTGACCAAACCCAAAAATTCCTATTGCGTCTGAAAGTAGAAACTCGCCCGATTACAGCGGTATGCCTATTTTTTCCCTGGGCCATTCTGGTTAAGCGTTTGGTGCAGCAGAAGTGCGAAATATTTGTTGCCTTCTCAACCATTTCTTAGCTTCAAACTCCCATATCTCGCGAACGGATTGACAAACCCAAAAATTCCTATTGCATCTGAAAGTAGAAACTCGCCCGATTTCAAAGGTATGTGTATCTTTTCCCTAGGCCATTCTGGTTAAGTGTTTGGAGCAGCAGAAGTGCGACAAATTTGTTGTCTTCTAAACCATTTCTTAGATTCAAACTCCCATATCTCGCGAACGGATTGACCAAACCCAAAAATTCCTATTGCGTCTGAATGTAGAAACTCGCCCGATTACAACGGTATGTGTATTTTTTCCCTAGGCCATTCTGGTTTAGCTTTTGGAGCAGCAGAAGTGCGGAAAAATTGTTGCCTACTCAACCATTTCTTAGCTTCAAACTCCCATATCTCGCGAATGGATTGACCAAACCCAAAAATTCGAATTGCGTCTGAAAGTAGAAACTCGCCCGATTACAACGCTATGTCTATTTTTTCCCTGGGCCATTTTGGTTAAGCGTTTGGAGCAGCAGAAGTGCGAAAAATTTGTAGCCTTCGCAACCATTTCATAGCTTCAAACTCCCATATCTCGCGAACGGATTGGCCAAACCCAAAAATTCCTACGGCGTCTGAAGGTAGAAACTCGCCCGATTACAAAAGTATGTGTATTTTTTCCCTAGGACATTCTGGTTAAGCGTTTGGAGCAGCAGAAGTGCGGAAAATTTGTTGCCTTCTCAACCATTTCTTAGCTTCAAACTCCCATATCTCGCGAACGGATTGACAAACCCAAAAATTCCTATTGCATCTGAAGGTAGAAACTCGCCCGATTACAAAGGTATGTGTATTTTTTCCCTAGGCCATTCTGGTTAAGTGTTCGGAGCAGCAGAAGTGCGACAAATTTGTTGTCCTCTAAACCATTTCTTAGATTCAAGCTCCCATGTCTCGCGAACGGATTGACCAAACCCAAAAATTCCTATTGCGTCTGAAAGTAGAAACTCGCCCGATTACAACGCTATGTGTATTTTTTCCCTGTGCCATTCTGGTTAAGCGTTTGGAGCAGCAGAATTGCGAAAAATTTGTTGTCTCCTGAACCATTTCTTAGCTGCAAACTCCCATATCTCGAGAACGGGTTGACCAAATCAAAAATTCCTATGGCGTCTGAAAGTAGAAGCTCCCCCGATTACAAAGGTATGTGTACTTCTCCCCTAAGCCAGTCTGGTTAAGCGTTTGGAGCAGCAGAAGTGCGTAAAATTTGTTGTCTTCCCAATCATTTCTTAGCTTCAAACTCCCATATCTCGCGAACGGATTGACAAAACCCAAAAACTCCTATTGCGTCTGAAGGTAGAAACTCGCCCGATTACAAAGGTAGGTCTATTTTTTCCCTAGGGCATTCTGGTTATGTGCTTGGAGCAGCAGAAGTGCGAAAAATTTGTAGCCTTCGCAACCATTTCTTAGCTTCAAACTCCCATACCTCGCGAACGGATTGACTAAACCCAAAAATTCCTATTGCTTCTGAAAGTAGAAACTCGCCCGTTTACAACGGTGTGAGTATTTTCTCCCTAGGCCATTCTGGTTAAGCGTTTGGAGCTGCAGAAGTGCGAAAAATTTGTAGCCTTCGCAACCATTTCTTAGCTTCAAACTCCCATATATCGCGAACGGATTGGCCAAACCCAAAAATTCCTATTGCGTCTGAAAGTAGAAACTCGCCCGATTACAACGGTATGAGTATTTTTTCCCTAGGCCATTCTGGTTAAGTGTTTCGAGCAGCAGAATTGCGCAAAATTTGTTGCGTACTCAACCATTTCTTAGCTTCAAACTACAATATCTCGCAAACGGATTGACCAAACCAAAAAGTTCCTATTGCGTCTGAAAGTAGAAACTCGCCCGATTACAACGGTATGACTATTTTTCCCCTGGGGCATTCTGGTTAAGCGTTTGGAGCAGCAGAAGTACGAAATATTTGTTGCCTTCTCAACCATTTCTTACCCTCAAACTCCCATATCTCGCGAACGGATTGACAAACCCAAAAATTCCTATTGCATCTGAAGGTAGAAACTCGCCCGATTACAAAGGTATGTGTATTTTTTCCCTAGGCCATTCTGGTTAAGCGTTTGGAGCAGCAGAAGTGCGGAAAATTTGTTGCCTACTCAACCATTTCTTAGCTTCAAACTCCCATATCTCGCGAACGGATTGAGCAAACGCAAAAATTCCTATTGCGTCTGAAAGTAGAAACTCGCCCGATTACAACCGTATGCATATGTTTCCCCTGGGCCACTCTGGTTAAGCATTTGGAGCAGCAGAAGTGCGAAAAATTTGTAGCCTTCTCAACCATTTCTTAGCTTCAAACTCCCTTATCTGGCGAACGGATTGACCACTCCCAAAAATTTCTGCTGCGTCTGGAAGTAGAAACTCGCCCGATTACAACCGTATGAGTATTTTTTCCCTAGGCCATTCTGGTTAAGCGTTTGGAGCAGTAGAAGTACGAAAAATTTGTTGCCTACTCAACCATTTCTTAACTTCTGACTCCCATATCTCGCGAACGGTTTTACCAAACCCAAAAATTCCTGCTGCGTCTGAAAGTAGACACTCGCCCGATTACAACGGAATGTGTGTTCTTCCCCTAGGCCATTCTGGTTAAGCGTTTGGAGCAGCAGAAGTGCGAAAATTTTGTTGGCTTCTTATCCATTTCTTAGCTTCTGACTCCCATATCTCGCGAACGGTTTTACCAAACCCAAAAATTCCGGCTGCGTCTGAAAGTAGACACTCGCCCGATTACAACGGAATGTGTATTCTTCCCCTAGGCCATTCTGGTTAAGTGTTTGGAGTAGCAGAAGTGCGCAAAATTTGTTGCCTACTCACCCATTTCTTAGCTTCAAACTCCCATATCTCGCAAACGGTTTGACCAAACCCAAAAATTCCTATTGCGTCTGAAAGTAGAAACTCGCCCGATTACAACGGTATGTGTATTCCTTCCCTAGGCCATTCTGGTTATGTGTTTGGCGCAGCAGAAGTGCGCAAAATTTGTTGCCTACTCAACCATTTCTTTGCTTCAAACTCCCATATCTCGCGAACGGATTGACCAAACCCAAAAATTCCTATTGCGTCTGAAAGTAGAAACTCGCCCGATTCCAAAGGTATGCGTATTTTTTCCCTAGGCCATTCTGGTTAAGTGTTCGGAGCAGCAGAAGTGCGACAAATTTGTTGTCCTCTAAACCATTTCTTAGATTCAAGCTCCCATGTCTCGCGAACGGATTGACCAAACCCAAAAATTCCTATTGCGTCTGAAAGTAGAAACTCGCCCGATTACAACGCTATGTGTATTTTTTCCCTGTGCCATTCTGGTTAAGCGTTTGGAGCAGCAGAAGTGCGAAAAACCTGTAGCCTTCGCAACCATTTCTTAGCTTCAAACTCCCATATCTCGCGAATGGATTGACCAAACCCAAAAATTCCAATTGCGTCTGAAAGTAGAAACTCGCCCGATTACAACGCTATGTCTATTTTTTCCCTGGGCCATTTTGGTTAAGCGTTTGGAGCAGCAGAAGTGCGAAAAATTTGTAGCCTTCGCAACCATTTCATAGCTTCAAACTCCCATATCTCGCGAACGGATTGGCCAAACCCAAAAATTCCTACGGCGTCTGAAGGTAGAATCTCGCCCGATTACAAAAGTATGTGTATTTTTTCCCTAGGCCATTCTGGTTAAGCGTTTGGAGCAGCAGAAGTGCGGAAAATTTGTTGCCTTCTCAACCATTTCTTAGCTTCAAACTCCCATATCTCGCGAACGGATTGACCAAACCCTAAAATTCCTATTGCGTCTGAAAGTAGAAACGCGCCCGATTACAACGGTATGTGTATTTTTTCCCTAGGCCCTTCTGGTTAAGTGTGTGGAGCAGCAGAAGAGCGGAAAATTTGTTGCCTACTCAACCATTTCTTAGCTTCAAACTCCCATATCTCGCGAACGGATTAACCAAACCCAAAAATACCTATTGCGTCTGAAATTAGAAACGCGCCCAATTACAACGATTTGTCTATTTTTTGCCTGGGCCATTCTGGTTAAGCGTTTGGAGCAGCAGAAGTGCGAACAATTTGTTGCCCTCTCAAACATTTCTTAGCTTCAAACTCCCATATCTCGCGAACGGATTGACCAAACCCAAAAATACCTATTGCGTCTGAAAGTAGAAATTCGCCCGATTACAAAGGTATGTGTATTTTTTCCCTGGGCCATTCTGGTTAAGCGTTTGGAGCAGCAGAAGTGCGAACAATTTGTTGCCTTCTCAACCATTTCTTAGATTCAAACTCCCATATCTCGCGAACGGATTGACCAAACCCAAAAATTCCTATTGCGTCTGAAAGTAGAAACCCGCCCGATTACAAAGGTGTGTGTATTTTTTCCCTGGACCATTCTGGTTAAGCGTTTGGAGCAGCAGAATTACGAACAATTTGTTGCGTTCTCAACCATTTCTTAGATTCAAACTCCCATATCTCGCGAACGGATTGACGAAACCCAAAAATTCCTGTTGCGTGTGAATGTAGAATCTCTCCCGATCACAACGGTGTGTGTATTCTTTCCCTGGGCCATTCTGGTTAAGCGTTTGGAGCAGCAGAACTGCGAAAAATTCGTCGTCTCCTGAACCATTTCTTAGCTGCAAACTCCCATATCTCGCAAACGGATTGACCAAACCCAAAAATTCCTATTGCATCGGAAAGTAGAACCTGGCCCGATTACAAAGGTATGTGTATTTTTCCCCTAGACCATTCTGGTTAAGCGTTTGGAACAGCAGAAGTGCGACAAATTTGTTGCCCACTCAACCATTTCTTATCTTCAAACACCCATATCTCGCGAACGGATTGACCAAACCCAAAAACTCCTATTGCATCTGAAAGTAGGAACTCGCCCGATTACAACGGTATGTGAATTTTTTCCCTAGGCCATTCTGGTTAAGCGTTTGGAGCAGCAGAAGTGCGCAAAATTTCTTGCCTTCTCAACTATTTCTTAGCTTCAAACTCCCATATATCGCGCAAGGATTCACCAAACCCAAAAATTCCTATTTCTTTCGAAAGTAGAAACTCTCCCGATTACAACGCTATGTGTATCTTTTCCCTAGGCCATTCGTCTTAAGCGTTTGGAGCAGCAGAAGTGCGAAAAATTTGTAGCCTTCTCAACCATTTCTTAGCTTCAAACTCCCATATCTCGCGATCGGATTGACCAAACCCAAAAATTCCTATTGCGTCTGAAAGTAGAACCTGGCCCGATTACAAAGGTATGTGCATTTTTCCCCTAGACCATTCTGGTTAAGCGTTTGGGACAGCAGAAGTGCGAAAAATTTGTAGTCTTCGCAACCATTTCTTAGCTTCAAACTCCCACATCTCGCGAACGGATTGACCAAACCCAAAAATTCCTATTGCATCTGAAAGTAGAAACTGGCCCGATTACAAAGGTATGAGTATTTTTTCTCTAGGGCACTCTGGTTAAGCGTTTGGAGCAGCAGAATTGCGAAAAGGTTGTTGTCTTCTCAACCATTTCTTAGCTTCAAACTCCCATATATCGCGAACGGATTGGCCAAACCCAAAAATTCCTATTGCGTCTGAAAATAGAAACTCGCCCGATTACAACGGTATGAGTATTTTTTCCCTAGGCCATTCTGGTTAAGTGTTTCGAGCAGCAGAATTGCGCAAAATTTGTTGCGTACTCAACCATTTCTTAGCTTCAAACTACAATATCTCGCAAACGGATTGACCAAACCAAAAAGTTCCTATTGCGTCTGAAAGTAGAAACTCGCCCGATTACAACGGTATGACTATTTTTCCCCTGGGGCATTCTGGTTAAGCGTTTGGAGCAGCAGAAGTGCGAAATATTTGTTGCCTTCTCAACCATTTCTTACCCTCAAACTCCCATATCTCGCGAACGGATTGACAAACCCAAAAATTCCTATTGCATCTGAAGGTAGAAACTCGCCCGATTACAAAGGTATGTGTATTTTGTCCCTAGGCCATTCTGGTTAAGCGTTTGGAGCAGCAGAAGTGCGGAAAATTTGTTGCCTACTCAACCATTTCTTAGCTTCAAACTCCCATATCTCGCGAACGGATTGAGCAAACGCAAAAATTCCTATTGCGTCTGAAAGTAGAAACTCGCCCGATTACAACGGTATGCCTATGTTTCCCCTGGGCCACTCTGGTTAAGCATTTGGAGCAGCAGAAGTGCGAAAAATTTGTAGCCTTCTCAACCATTTCTTAGCTTCAAACTCCCTTATCTGGCGAACGGATTGACCACTCCCAAAAATTTCTGCTGCGTCTGGAAGTAGAAACTCGCCCGATTACAACCGTATGAGTATTTTTTCCCTAGGCCATTCTGGTTAAGCGTTTGGAGCAGTAGAAGTACGAAAAATTTGTTGCCTACTCAACCATTTCTTAACTTCTGACTCCCATATCTCGCGAACGGTTTTACCAAACCCAAAAATTCCTGCTGCGTCTGAAAGTAGACACTCGCCCGATTACAACGGAATGTGTGTTCTTCCCCTAGGCCATTCTGGTTAAGCGTTTGGAGCAGCAGAAGTGCGAAAATTTTGTTGGCTTCTTATCCATTTCTTAGCTTCTGACTCCCATATCTCGCGAACGGTTTTACCAAACCCAAAAATTCCGGCTGCGTCTGAAAGTAGACACTCGCCCGATTACAACGGAATGTGTATTCTTCCCCTAGGCCATTCTGGTTAAGTGTTTGGAGTAGCAGAAGTGCGCAAAATTTGTTGCCTACTCACCCATTTCTTAGCTTCAAACTCCCATATCTCGCAAACGGTTTGACCAAACCCAAAAATTCCTATTGCGTCTGAAAGTAGAAACTCGCCCGATTACAACGGTATGTGTATTCCTTCCCTAGGCCATTCTGGTTATGTGTTTGGCGCAGCAGAAGTGCGCAAAATTTGTTGCCTACTCAACCATTTCTTTGCTTCAAACTCCCATATCTCGCGAACGGATTGACCAAACCCAAAAATTCCTATTGCGTCTGAAAGTAGAAACTCGCCCGATTTCAAGGTATGTGTATTTTTTCCCTAGGCCATTCTGGTGAAGTGTTCGGAGCAGCAGAAGTACGACAAATTTGTTGTCCTCTAAACCATTTCTTAGATTCAAGCTCCCATGTCTCGCGAACGGATTGACCAAACCCAAAAATTCCTATTGCGTCTGAAAGTAGAAACTCGCCCGATTACAACGCTATGTGTATTTTTTCCCTGTGCCATTCTGGTTAAGCGTTTGGAGCAGCAGAAGTGCGAAAAACCTGTAGCCTTCGCAACCATTTCTTAGCTTCAAACTCCCATACCTCGCGAACGGATTGACTAAACCCAAAAATTCCTATTGCTTCTGAAAGTAGAAACTCGCCCGTTTACAACGGTGTGAGTATTTTTTCCCTAGGCCATTCTGGATAAGCGTTTGGAGCAGCAGGAGTGCGGAAAATTTGTGGCCTACTCAACCATTTCTTAACTTCAAACTCCCATATCTCGCGAACGGATTGAGCAAACGCAAAAATTCCTATTGCGTCTGAAAGTAGAAACTCGCCCGATTACAACGGTATGCCTATGTTTTCCCTGGGCCACTCTGGTTAAGCGTTTGGAGCAGCAGAAGTGCGAAAAATTTGTAGCCTTCTCAACCATTTCTTAGCTTCAAACTCCCATATCTCGCGAGCGGATTGACCAAACCCAAAAATTCCTATTGCGTCTGAAAGTAGAAACTCGCCCGATTACAACGGTGTGAGTATTTTTTCCCTAGGCCATTCTGGTTAAGCGTTTGGAGCAACAGAATTGCGGAAAATTTGTTGCTACTCAACCATTTCTTAGCTTAAAAGTCCCATATCTCGCGAACGGATTGAGCAAACCCAAAAAATCCTATTGCGTCTGAAAGTAGAAACTCGCCCGATTACATCGGTGTGAGTATTTTTTCCCTAGGCCATTCTGGTTAAGCGTTTGGAGCAGCAGAAGTGCGGAAAATTTGTTGCCTACTCAACCATTTCCTAGCTTCAAACTGCCATATCTCGCGAACGGATTGACTAAACCCAAAAATTCCTATTGCGTCTGAAAGTAGAAACTCGCCCGATTACAAAGGTATGTGTATTTTTTCCCTAGGGCATTATGGTTAAGCGTTTGGAGCAGCAGAAGTGCGGAAAATTTGTTGCCTGCTAAACCATTTCTGAGCTTCAAACTCCCATATCTCGCGAACGGATTGACCAAACCCAAAAATTCCTATTGCGTCTGAAAGTAGAAACTGGCCCGATTACAAAGGTATGAGTATTTTTTCTCTAGGCCATTCTGGTTAAGCGTTTGGAGCAGCAGAAGTGCGAAAAAGTTGTTGTCTTCTCAACCATTTCTTAGCTTCAAACTCCCATATATCGCGAACGGATTGGCCAAACCCAAAAATTCCTATTGCGTCTGAAAGTAGAAACTCGCCCGATTACAACGGTATGAGTATTTTTTCCCTAGGCCATTCTGGTTAAGTGTTTGGAGCAGCAGAATTGCGCAAAATTTGTTGCCTACTCAACCATTTCTTAGCTTCAAACTACAATATCTCGCAAACGGATTGACCAAACCAAAAAATTCCTATTGCGTCTGAAAGTAGAAACTCGCCCGATTACAACGGTATGTCTATTTTTCCCCTGGGGCATTCTGGTTAAGCGTTTGGAGCAGCAGAAGTGCGAAAAATTTGTAGTCTTCGCAACCATTTCTTAGCTTCAAACTCCCATATCTCGCGAACGTATTGATCAAACCCAAAAATTCCTATTGCGTCTGAAAGTAGAAACTCGCCCGTTTACAACGGTGTGAGTATTTTTTCCCTAGAACATTCTGGATAAGCGTTTGGAGCAGCAGAAGTGCGGAAAATTTGTTGCCTACTCAACCATTTCTTTGCTTCAAACTCTCATATCTCGCGAACGGATTGACCAAACCCAAAAATTCCTATTGCGTCTGAAAGTAGAAACTCGCCCGATTTCAAGGTATGTGTATTTTTTCCCTAGGCCATTCTGGTGAAGTGTTCGGAGCAGCAGAAGTACGACAAATTTGTTGTCCTCTAAACCATTTCTTAGATTCAAGCTCCCATGTCTCGCGAACGGATTGACCAAACCCAAAAATTCCTATTGCGTCTGAAAGTAGAAACTCGCCCGATTACAACGCTATGTGTATTTTTTCCCTGTGCCATTCTGGTTAAGCGTTTGGAGCAGCAGAAGTGCGAAAAACCTGTAGCCTTCGCAACCATTTCTTAGCTTCAAACTCCCATACCTCGCGAACGGATTGACTAAACCCAAAAATTCCTATTGCTTCTGAAAGTAGACACACGCCCGATTACATCGGTGTGAGTATTTTTTCCCTAGGCCATTCTGGTTAAGCGTTTGGAGCAGCAGAAGTTCTGAAAATTTGTTGCCTACTCAGCCATTTCCTAGTTTCAAACTGCCATATCTCGCGAACGGATTGACCAAACCCAAAAATTCCTATTGCGTCTGAAAGTAGAAACTCGCCCGATTACAAAGGTATGTCTATTTTTTCCCTGGGCCATTCTGGTTAAGCGTTTGGAGCAGCAGAAGTGCGGAAAATTTGTTGCCCACTCAACCATTTCTTAGCTTCAAACTCCCATATCTAGCGAACGGATTGACCAAACCCAAATATTCCTATTGCGTCTGAAAGTAGAAACTCGCCCGATTACAACGGTATGTCTATTTTTTCCCTGGGCCATTCTGGTTAAGCGTTTGGAGCAGCAGAATTGCAAAAAAATTTGTAGTCTTCGCAACCATTTCTTAGCTTCAAACTCCCATATCTCGCGAACGGATTGACCAAACCCAAAAATTCCTAATGCGTCTGAAAGTAGAAACTGTCCCGATTACAAAGGTATGAGTATTTTTTCTCTAGGCCATTCTGGTTAAGCGTTTGGAGCAGCAGAAGTGCGAAAAAGTTGTTGTCTTCTCAACCATTTCTTAGCTTCAAACTCCCATATCTCGCGAACGAATTGACCAAACCCAAATATTCCTATTGCGTCTGAAAGTAGAAACTCGCCCGATTACAACGGTATGTCTATTTTTTCCCTGGGCCACTCTGGTTAAGCGTTTGGAGCAGCAGAATTGCAAAAAAATTTGTAGTCTTCGCAACCATTTCTTAGCTTCAAACTCCCATATCTCTCGAACGGATTGATCAAACCCAAAAATTCCTATTGCGTCTGAAAGTAGAAACTCGCCCGATTACAAAGGTATGCGTATTTTTTCCCTAGGCCATTCTGGTTAAGCGTTTGGAGCAGCAGAAGTGCGGAAAATTTGTTGTCTTCTCAACCATTTCTTAGCTTCAAAGTCCCATATATCGCGCAAGGATTCAACAAACCCAAAAATTCCTATTTCGTTCGAAAGCAGAAACTCGCCCGATTACAAAGATATGTGTATTTTTCCCCTAGACCATTCAGGTTAAGCGTTTGGAGCAGCAGGAATGCGCAAAATTTGTTGCCTTCTCAACTATTTCTTAGCTTCAAACTCCCATATATCGCGCAAGGATTCACCAAACCCAAAAATTCCTATTTCGTTCGAAAGTAGAAACTCTCCCGATTACAACGGTATGTCTATTTTTTCCCTGGGCCATTCTGGTTAAGCGTTTGGAGCAGCAGAATTGCAAAAAAATTTGTAGTCTTCGCAACCATTTCTTAGCTTCAAACTCCCATATCTCGCGAACGGATTGACCAAACCCAAAAATTCCTATTGCGTCTGAAAGTAGAAACTGTCCCGATTACAAGGGTATGAGTATTTTTTCTCTAGGCCATTCTGGTTAAGCGTTTGGAGCAGCAGAAGTGCGAAAAAGTTGTTGTCTTCTCAACCATTTCTTAGCTTCAAACTCCCATATATCGCGAACGGATTGGCCAAACCCAAAAATTCCTATTGCGTCTGAAAGTAGAAACTCGCCAGATTACAAAGGTATGCGTATTTTTTCCCTAGGCCATTCTGGTTAAGCGCTTGGAGCAGCAGAAGTGCGGAAAACTTGTTGCTACTCAACCATTTCTTAGCTTCAAACTCCCATATCTCGCGAACGGATTGAGCAAACCCAAAAATTCCTATTGCATCTGAAGCTAGAAACTCGCCCGTATACAAAAGTATGTGTATTTTTTCCCTAGGCCATTCTGGTTAAGCGTTTGGAGCAGCAGAAGTGCGGAAAATTTGTTGCCTACTCAACCATTTCTTAGCTTCAAACTCCCATATCTAGCGAACGGATTGACCAAACCCAAAAATTCCTATTGCGTCTGAAAGTAAAAACTCGCCCGATTACAACGGTATGTCTATTTTTTCCCTGGGCCATTCTGGTTAAGCGTTTGGAGCTGCAGAAGTGCGAAAAATTTGTAGTCTTCGCAACCATTTCTTAGCTTCAAACTCCCATATCTCTCGAACGGATTGATCAAACCCAAAAATTCCTATTGCGTCTGAAAGTAGAAACTCGCCCGATTACAAAGGTATGCGTATTTTTTCCCTAGGCCATTCTGGTTAAGCGCTTGGAGCAGCAGAAGTGCGGAAAACTTGTTGCTACTCAACCATTTCTTAGCTTCAAACTCCCATATCTCGCGAACGGATTGAGCAAACCCAAAAATTCCTATTGCATCTGAAGGTAGCAACTCGCCCGTATACAAAAGTATGTGTATTTTTTCCCTAGGCCATTCTGGTTAAGCGTTTGGAGCAGCAGAAGTGCGGAAAATTTGTTGCCTACTCAACCATTTCTTAGCTTCAAACTCCCATATCTCGCGAACGGATTGACCAAACCCAAAAATTCCTATTGCGTCTGAAAGTAAAAACTCGCCCGATTACAACGGTATGTCTATTTTTTCCCTGGGCCATTCTGGTTAAGCGTTTGTAGCAGCAGAAGTGCGAACAATTTGTTGCCTTCTCAAACATTTCTTAGCTTCAAACTCCCATATCTCGCGAACGGATTGACCAAACCCAAAAATACCTATTGCGTCTGAAAGTAGAAACTCGCCCGATTGCAAAGGTATGTGTATTTTTTCCCTGGACCATTCTGGTTAAGCGTTTGGAGCAGCTGAATTGCAAACAATTTGTTGCCTTCTCAACCATTTCTTAGATTCAAACTCCCATATCTCGCGAACGGATTGACGAAACCCAAAAATTCCTGTTGCGTGTGAGTGTAGAATCTCTCCCGATCACAACGGTGTGTGTATTCTTTCCCTGGGCCATTCTGGTTAAGCGTTTGGAGCAGCAGAATTGCGAAAAATTTGTCGTCTCCTGAACCATTTCTTAGCTGCAAACTCCCATATCTCGCGAACGGATTGACCAAACCCAAAAACTCCTATTGCATCTGAAAGTAGAAACTCGCCCGATTACAAAGGTATGTGTATTTTTCCCCTAGGCCATTCTGGTTAAGGGTTTGGAGCAGCAGAAGTGCGACAAATTTGTTGCCTACTCAACCATTTCTTATCTTCAAACTCCCATATCTCGCGAACGGATTGACCAAACCCAAAAACTCCTATTGCATCTGAAAGTAGGAACTCGCCCGATTACAACGGTATGTGTATTTTTTCCCTAGGCCATTCTGGTTAAGCGTTTGGAGCAGCAGAAGTGCGGAAAATTTGTTGTCTTCTCAACCATTTCTTAGCTTCAAAGTCCCATATATCGCGCAAGGATTCAACAAACCCAAAAATTCCTATTTCGTTCGAAAGCAGAAACTCGCCCGATTACAAAGATATGTGTATTTTTCCCCTAGACCATTCAGGTTAAGCGTTTGGAGCAGCAGGAATGCGCAAAATTTGTTGCCTTCTCAACTATTTCTTAGCTTCAAACTCCCATATATCGCGCAAGTATTCACCAAACCCAAAAATTCCTATTTCGTTCGAAAGTAGAAACTCTCCCGATTACAACGGTATGTGTATCTTTTCCCTAGGTCATTCGTCTTAAGCGTTTGGAGCAGCAGAAGTGCGAAAAATTTGTAGCCTTGTCAACCATTTCTTAGCTTCAAACTCCCATATCTCGCGAACGGATTGACCAAACCCAAAAATTCCTATTGCGTCTGAAAGTAGAAACTCGCCCGATTACAAAGGTATGTGTATTTTTTCCCTAGGCCATTCTGGTTAAGCGTTTGGAGCAGCAGAAGTGCGGAAAAATTGTTGCCTACTCAACCATTTCTTAGCTTCAAACTCCCATATCTCGCGAACGGATTGACCAAACCCAAAAATTCCTATTGCGTCTGAAAGTAGAAACTCTCCCGATTACAACGGTATGTCTTTTTTTTCCCTGGGCCATTCTGGTTAAGCGTTTGGAGCAGGAGAAGTGCGAACAATTTGTTGCCTTCTCAAACATTTCTCAGCTTCAAACTCCCATATATCGCGCAAGGATTCACCAAACCCAAAAATTCCTATTTCGTTCGAAAGCAGAAACTCGCCCGATTACAAAGGTATGTGTATTTTTCCCCTAGACCATTCAGCTTAAGCGTTTGGAGCAGCAGGAATGCGCAAAATTTGTTGCCTTCTCAACTATTTCTTAGCTTCAAACTCCCATATATCGCGCAAGGATTCACCAAACCCAAAAATTCCTATTTCGTTCGAAAGTAGAAACTCTCCCGATTACAACGGTATGTGAATCTTTTCCCTAGGCCATTCGTCTTAAGCGTTTGGAGCAGCAGAAGTGCGAAAAATTTGTAGCCTTCTCAACCATTTCTTAGCTTCAAACTCCCATATCTCGCGAACGGATTGACCATATCCAAAAATTCCTATCGCGTCTGAAAGTAGAAACTCGCCCGATTACAAGGGTATGTGTATTTTTTCCCTTGGCCAATCTGGTTGAGCGTTTGGAGCAGCAGATGTGCGGAAAATTTGTTGTCTTCTCAACCATTTCTTAGCTTCAAACTCCCATATATCGCGCAAGGATTCACCAAACCCAAAAATTCCTATTGCGTCTGAAAGTAGAAACCCGCCCGATTACAACGGTATGTCTATTTTTTCCCTGGACCATTCTGGTTAAGCGTTTGGAGCAGCAGAAGTGCGGAAAATTTGTTGTCTTCTCAACCATTTCTTAGCTTCAAACTCCCATATATCGCGCAAGGATTCACCAAACCCAAAAATTCCTATTTCGTTCGAAAGCAGAAACTCGCCCGATTACAAAGGTATGTTATTTTTCCCCTAGACCATTCAGGTTAAGCGTTTGGAGCAGCAGGAATGCGCAAAATTTGTTGCCTTCTCAACTATTTCTTAGCTTCAAACTCCCATATATCGCGCAAGGATTCACCAAACCCAAAAATTCCTATTTCGTTCGAAAGTAGAAACTCTCCCGATTACAACGGTATGTGTATCTTTTCCCTAGGTCATTCGTCTTAAGCGTTTGGAGCAGCAGAAATGCGAAAAATTTGTAGCCTTCTCAACCATTTCTTAGCTTCAAACTCCCATATCTCGCGAACGGATTGACCAAACCCAAAAATTCCTATTGCGTCTGAAAGTAGAAACTCATCCTATTACAAAGGTATGTGTATTTTTTCCCTAGGCCATTCTGGTTAAGTGTTTAGAGCAGCAGAAGTGCGCAAAATTTGTTGCCGACTCAACCATTTCTTAGCTTTAAACTACAATAACTCGCAAACGGATTGACCAAACCAAAAAATTCCTATTGCGTCTGAAAGTAGAAACTCGCCCGATTACAACGGTATGTCTATTTTTCCCCTGGGGCATTCTGGTTAAGCGTTTGGAGCAGCAGAAGTGCGAAAAATTTGTAGTCTTCGAAACCATTTCTTAGCTTCAAACTCCCATATCTCGCGAACGGATTGATCAAACCCAAAAATTCCTATTGCGTCTGAAAGTAGAAACTCGTCCGTTTACAACGGTGTGAGTATTTTTTCCCTAGGCCATTCTGGATAAGCGTTTGGAGCAGCAGAAGTGCGGAAAATTTGTTGCCTACTCAACCATTTCTTAGCTTCAAACTCCCATATCTCGCGAACGGATTGACCAAACCCAAAAATACCTATTGCGTCTGAAAGTAGAAACTCGCCCGATTACAAAGGTATGTGTATTTTTCCCCTGGGGCATTCTGGTTAAGCGTTTGGAGCAGCAGAAGTGCGAAAAATTTGTAGCCTTCTCAACCATTTCTTAGCTTCAAACTCCCATATCTCGCGAACGGATTGACCATATCCAAAAATTCCTATCGCGTCTGAAAGTAGAAACTCGCCCGATTACAAGGGTATGTGTATTTTTTCCCTTGGCCAATCTGGTTGAGCGTTTGGAGCAGCAGATGTGCGGAAAATTTGTTGTCTTCTCAACCATTTCTTAGCTTCAAACTCCCATATATCGCGCAAGGATTCACCAAACCCAAAAATTCCTATTGCGTCTGAAAGTAGAAACCCGCCCGATTACAACGGTATGTCTATTTTTTCCCTGGACCATTCTGGTTAAGCGTTTGGAGCAGCACAATTGCAAACAATTTGTTGCCTTCTCAACCATTTCTTAGATTCAAACTCCCATATCTCGCGAACGGATTGACGAAACCGAAAAATTCCTGTTGCGTGTGAGTGTAGAATCTCTCCCGATCACAACGGTGTGTGTATTCTTTCCCTGGGCCATTCTGGTTAAGCGTTTGGAGCAGCAGAATTGCGAAAAATTTGTCGTCTCCTGAACCATTTCTTAGCTGCAAACTCCCATATCTCGCGAACGGATTGACCAAACCCAAAAACTCCTATTGCATCTGAAAGTAGGAACTCGCCCGATTACAACGGTATGTGTATTTTTTCCCTAGGCCATTCTGGTTAAGCGTTTGGAGCAGCAGAAGTGCGGAAAATTTGTTGTCTTCTCAACCACTTCTTAGCTTCAAACTCCCATATATCGCTTAAGGATTCACCAAACCCCAAAATTCCTATTTCGTTCGAAAGCAGAAACTCGCCCGATTACAAAGGTATGTGTATTTTTCCCCTAGACCATTCAGGTTAAGCGTTTGGAGCAGCAGAAGTGCGAAAAATTTGTAGCCTTCTCAACCATTTCTTAGCTTCAAACTCCCATATCTCGCGAACGGATTGACCAAACCCAAAAATTCCTATTGCGTCTGAAAGTAGAAACTCGCCCGATTACAAAGGTATGTGTATTTTTTCCCTAGGCCATTCTGGTTATGCGTTTGGAGCAGCAGAAGTGCGAACAATTTGTTGCCTTCTCAACCATTTCTTAGATTCAAACTCCCATATCTCGCGAACGGATTGACCAAACCCAAAAACTCCTATTGCATCTGAAAGTAGGAACTCGCCCGATTACAACGGTATGTGTATTTTTTCCCTAGGCCATTCTGGTTAAGCGTTTGGAGCAGCAGAAGTGCGGAAAATTTGTTGTCTTCTCAACCATTTCTTAGCTTCAAACTCCCATATATCGCGCAAGGATTCACCAAACCCAAAAATTCCTATTTCGTTCGAAAGCAGAAACTCGCCCGATTACAAAGGTATGTTATTTTTCCCCTAGACCATTCAGGTTAAGCGTTTGGAGCAGCAGGAATGCGCAAAATTTGTTGCCTTCTCAACTATTTCTTAGCTTCAAACTCCCATATATCGCGCAAGGATTCACCAAACCCAAAAATTCCTATTTCGTTCGAAAGTAGAAACTCTCCCGATTACAACGGTATGTGCATCTTTTCCCTAGGTCATTCGTCTTAAGCGTTTGGAGCAGCAGAAATGCGAAAAATTTGTAGCCTTCTCAACCATTTCTTAGCTTCAAACTCCCATATCTCGCGAACGGATTGACCAAACCCAAAAATTCCTATTGCGTCTGAAAGTAGAAACTCGCCCTATTACAAAGGTATGTGTATTTTTTCCCTAGGCCATTCTGGTTAAGTGTTTAGAGCAGCAGAAGTGCGCAAAATTTGTTGCCGACTCAACCATTTCTTAGCTTTAAACTACAATAACTCGCAAACGGATTGACCAAACCAAAAAATTCCTATTGCGTCTGAAAGTAGAAACTCGCCCGATTACAACGGTATGTCTATTTTTCCCCTGGGGCATTCTGGTTAAGCGTTTGGAGCAGCAGAAGTGCGAAAAATTTGTAGTCTTCGAAACCATTTCTTAGCTTCAAACTCCCATATCTCGCGAACGGATTGATCAAACCCAAAAATTCCTATTGCGTCTGAAAGTAAAAACTCGTCCGTTTACAACGGTGTGAGTATTTTTTCCCTAGGCCATTCTGGATAAGCGTTTGGAGCAGCAGAAGTGCGGAAAATTTGTTGCCTACTCAACCATTTCTTAGCTTCAAACTCCCATATCTCGCGAACGGATTGACCAAACCCAAAAATACCTATTGCGTCTGAAAGTAGAAACTCGCCCGATTACAAAGGTATGTGTATTTTTCCCCTGGGGCATTCTGGTTAAGCGTTTGGAGCTGCAGAAGTGCGAAAAATTTGTAGTCTTCGCAACCATTTCTTAGCTTCAAACTCCCATATCTCGCGAACGGATTGACCAAACCCAAAAATACCTATTGCGTCTGAAAGTAGAAACTCGCCCGATTACAAAGGTATGTGTATTTTTTCCTTGGGCCATTCTGGTTAAGCGTTTGGAGCAGCAGAAGTGCGAACAATTTGTTGCCTTCTCAGCCATTTCTTAGCTTCAAACTCCCATATCTCGCGAACGGATTGACCAAACCCAAAAATTCCTATTGCGTCTGAAAGTAAAAACTCGCCCGATTACAACGGTATGTCTATTTTTTCCCTGGGCCATTCTGGTTAACCGTTTGTAGCAGCAGAAGTGCGAACAATTTGTTGCCTTCTCAAACATTTCTTAGCTTCAAACTCCCATATCTCGCGAACGGATTGACCAAACCCAAAAATACCTATTGCGTCTGAAAGTAGAAACTCGCCCGATTGCAAAGGTATGTGTATTTTTTCCCTGGACCATTCTGGTTAAGCGTTTGGAGCAGCTGAATTGCAAACAATTTGTTGCCTTCTCAACCATTTCTTAGATTCAAACTCCCATATCTCGCGAACGGATTGACGAAACCCAAAAATTCCTGTTGCGTGTGAGTGTAGAATCTCTCCCGATCACAACGGTGTGTGTATTCTTTCCCTGGGCCATTCTGGTTAAGCGTTTGGAGCAGCAGAATTGCGAAAAATTTGTCGTCTCCTGACCCATTTCTTAGCTGCAAACTCCCATATCTCGCGAACGGATTGACCAAACCCAAAAACTCCTATAGCATCTGAAAGTAGAAACTCGCCCGATTACAAAGGTATGTGTATTTTTCCCCTGGGCCATTCTGGTTAAGCGTTTGGAGCAGCAGAATTGCAAAAAAATTTGTAGTCTTCGCAACCATTTCTTAGCTTCAAACTCCCATATCTCGCGAACGGATTGACCAAACCCAAAAATTCCTATTGCGTCTGAAAGTAGAAACTGTCCCGATTACAAAGGTATGAGTATTTTTTCTCTAGGCCATTCTGGTTAAGCGTTTGGAGCAGCAGAAGTGCGAAAAAGTTGTTGTCTTCTCAACCATTTCTTAGCTTCAAACTCCCATATATCGCGAACGGATTGGCCAAACCCAAAAATTCCTATTGCGTCTGAAAGTAGAAACTCGCCAGATTACAACGGTATGAGTATTTTTTCCCTAGGCCATTCTGGTTAAGTGTTTGGAGCAGCAGAATTGCGCAAAATTTGTTGCCTACTCAACCATTTCTTAGCTTCAAACAACAATATCTCGCAAACGGATTGACCAAACCAAAAAATTCCTATTGCGTCTGAAAGTAGAAACTCGCCCGATTACAACGGTATGTCTATTTTTCCCCTGGGGCATTCTGGTTAAGCGTTTGGAGCTGCAGAAGTGCGAAAAATTTGTAGTCTTCGCAACCATTTCTTAGCTTCAAACTCCCATATCTCTCGAACGGATTGATCAACCCCAAAAATTCCTATTGCGTCTGAAAGTAGAAACTCGCCCGATTACAAAGGTATGCGTATTTTTTCCCTAGGCCATTCTGGTTAAGCGTTTGGAGCAGCAGAAGTGCGGAAAATTTGTTGCTACTCAACCATTTCTTAGCTTCAAACTCCCATATCTCGCGAACGGATTGAGCAAACCCAAAAATTCCTATTGCATCTGAAGGTAGAAACTCGCCCGTATACAAAAGTATGTGTATTTTTTCCCTAGGCCACTCTGGTTAAGCGTTTGGAGCAGCAGAAGTGCGGAAAATTTGTTGCCTACTCAACCATTTCTTAGCTTCAAACACCCATATCTCGCGAACGAATTGACCAAACCCAAAAATTCCTATTGCATCTGAAAGTAGAAATTCGCCCGATTACAAAGGTAAGTGTATTTTTTCCCTAGGCCATTCTGGTTAAGCGTTTGGTGCAGCAGAAGTGCGAAAAATTTGTGGCCTTCTCAACCATTTCTTAGCTTCAAACTCCCATATCTCGCGAATGGATTGACGAGACCCAAAAATTCCTGTTGCGTGTGAAAGTATAATAGAAGCTCTCCCGATTACAACGGTATGTATATTTTTTTCCTAGGCCAGTCTGGTTAAGCGTTTGGAGCAGCAGAAGTGCGAACAATTTGTTGCCTTCTCAACCATTTCTTAGCTCCAAGCTCCCATATCTCGCGAACGGATTGACCAAACACAAAAATTCCTGCTGCGTCTGAAAGAAGACACTCGCCCGATTACAACGGTATGCGTATTTTTTCCCTGGGCCATTCTGGTTAAGCGTTTCGAGCAGCAGAATTGCGAAAAATTTGTAGCTTTCTCAACCATTTCTTAGCTTCAAACTCCCATATCTCGCGAACGGATTGACGAAACCAAAAAATTCCTGTTGCGTGTGAAAGTAGAAGCTCTCCCGATTACAACGGTATGTATATTTTTTTCCTAGGCCATTCCGGTTAAGCGTTTGGAGCAGCAGAAGTGCGAACAATTTGTTGCCTTCTCAACCATTTCTTAGCTTCAAATTCCCATATCTCGCGAACGGATTGACCAAACCAAAAAATTCCTATTGCATCTGAAATTAGAAACTCGCCCGATTACAAAGGTATGTGTATTCTTTTCCTAGGCCATTCTGGATAAGCGTTTGGAGCAGCAGAAGTGCGCAAAATTAGTTTCCTGCTCAACCATTTCTTAGCTTCAAACTCTCATATCTCGCGAACGGATAGACCAAGCCCAAAAATTTCTGCTGCGTCTTAAAGTAGAAACACGCCCGATTACAACGGTGTGAGTATTTTTTCCCTAGGCCAATCTGGTTAAGCGTTTGGAGCAGGAGAAGTGCGCAAAATTTGTTGCCTACTCAACCATTTCTTAGCTTCAAACTCCCATATCTCTCGAACGGATTGATCAAACCCAAAAATTCCTATTGCGTCTGAAAGTAGAAACTCGCCCGATTACAAAGGTATGCGTATTTTTTCCCTAGGCCATTCTGGTTAAGCGTTTGGAGCAGCAGAAGTGCGGAAAATTTGTTGCTACTCAACCATTTCTTAGCTTCAAACTCCCATATCTCGCGAACGGATAGACCAAACCCAAAAATTTCTGCTGCGTCTTAAAGTAGAAACACGCCCGATTACAACGGTGTGAGTATTTTTTCCCTAGGCCAATCTGGTTAAGCGTTTGGAGCAGGAGAAGTGCGCAAAATTTGTTGCCTACTCAACCATTTCTTAGCTTCAAACACCCATATCTCGCGAACGAATTGACCAAACCCAAAAATTCCTATTGCATCTGAAAGTAGAAATTCGCCCGATTACAAAGGTAAGTGTATTTTTTCCCTAGGCCATTCTGGTTAAGCGTTTGGTGCAGCAGAATTGCGAAAAATTTGTTGTCTTCTCAACCATTTCTTAGATTCAAACTCCCATATCTCGCGAACGGATTGACCAAACCCAAAAATTCCTGCTGCGTCTGAAAGAAGACACTCGCCCGATTACAACGGTATGCGTATTTTTTGCCTGGGCCATTCTGGTTAAGCGTTTCGAGCAGCAGAAGTGCGCAAAATTAGTTTCCTGCTCAACCATTTCTTAGCTTCAAACTCTCATATCTCGCGAACGGATAGACCAAACCCAAAAATTTCTGCTGCGTCTTAAAGTAGAAACACGCCCGATTACAACGGTGTGAGTATTTTTTCCCTAGGCCATTCTGGTTAAGCGTGTGGAGCAGCAGAAGTGCGTAAAATTTGTTGTCTTCTCAACCATTTCTTAGCTCCAAGCTCCCATATCTCGCGAACGGATTGACCAAACCCAAAAATTCCTGTTGCGTGTGAAAGTAGAAGCTCTCCCGATTACAACGGTATGTATATTTTTTTCCTAGGCCATTCCGGTTAAGCGTTTGGAGCAGCAGAAGTGCGAACAATTTGTTGCCTTCTCAACCATTTCTTAGCTTCAAATTCCCATATCTCGCGAACGGATTGACCAAACCAAAAAATTCCTATTGCATCTGAAATTAGAAACTCGCCCGATTACAAAGGTATGTGTATTTTTTCCCTAGGGCATTCTGGTTAAGCGTTTGGAGCAGCAGAAGTGCGAAAAATTTGTTGTCACCTGAACCATTTCTTAGCTGCAAACTCCCATATCTCGCGAACGGATTCACGAAAGCTAAAAAGTCCTGTTGCGTGTGAAAGTAGACACTCGCCCGATTACAACGGTATGTGTATTTTTTCCCTAGGCCATTCTGGTTAAGCGTTTGGAGCAGCAGAATTGCGAAAAATTTGTTGCCTTCTCAACCATTTCTTAGCTTCAAACTCCCATATCTCGCGAACGGATTGACGAAACCCAAAAATTCCTGTTGCGTGTGAAAGTAGAAGCTCTCCCGATTACAAGGGTATGTGTATTTTTACCCTAGGCCTTTCTGGTTAAGCGTTTGGAGCAGCAGAATTGCGAAAAATTTGTTGTCACCTGAACCATTTCTTAGCTGCAAACTCCCATATCTCGCGAACGGATTGACCAAACCCAAAAATTCCTGCTGCGTCTGAAAGAAGACACTCGCCCGATTACAACGGTATGCGTATTTTTTGCCTGGGCCACTCTGGTTAAGCGTTTCGAGCAGCAGAAGTGCGAAAAATTTGTGGCCTTCTCAACCATTTCTTAGCTTCAAACTCCCATATCTCGCGAACGGATTGACGAGACCCAAAAATTCCTGTTGCGTGTGGAAGTATAATAGAAGCTCTCCCGATTACAACGGTATGTATATTTTTTTCCTGGGCTAGTCTGGTTAAGCGTTTGGAGCAGCAGAAGTGCGAACAATTTGTTGCCTTCTCAACCATTTCTTAGCTTCAAACTCCCATATCTCGCGAATGGATTGACGAAACCAAAAAATTCCTGTTGCGTGTGAAAGTAGAAGCTCTCCCGATTACAACGGTATGTGTATTTTTTCCCTAGGCCATTCTGGTTAAGCGTTTGGAGCAGCAGAAGTGCGAAAAATTTGTTGTCACCTGAACCATTTCTTAGCTGCAAACTCCCATATCTCGCGAACGGATTGACGAAAGCTAAAAAGTCCTGTTGCGTGTGAAAGTAGAAACTCTCCCGATTACAACGGTAGGTGTATTTTTTCCCTAGGCCATTCTGGTTAAGCGTTTGGAGCAGCAGAAGTGCGTAAAATTTGTTGTCTTCTCAACCATTTCTTAGCTCCAAGCTCCCATATCTCGCGAACGGATTGACCAAACGCAAAAATTCCTGCTGCGCCTGAAAGCATACACTCGCCCGATTACAACGGTATGCGTATTTTTTCCCTGGGCCATTCTGGTTAAGCGTTTCGAGCAGCAGAAGTGCGAAAAATTTGTGGCCTTCTCAACCATTTCTTAGCTTCAAACTCCCATATCTCGCGAATGGATTGACGAGACCCAAAAATTCCTGTTGCGTGTGAAAGTATAATAGAAGCTCTCCCGATTACAACGGTATGTATATTTTTTTCCTAGGCCAGTCTGGTTAAGCGTTTGGAGCAGCAGAAGTGCGAACAATTTGTTGCCTTCTCAACCATTTCTTAGCTCCAAGCTCCCATATCTCGCGAACGGATTGACCAAACACAAAAATTCCTGCTGCGTCTGAAAGAAGACACTCGCCCGATTACAACGGTATGCGTATTTTTTCCCTGGGCCATTCTGGTTAAGCGTTTCGAGCAGCAGAATTGCGAAAAATTTGTGGCTTTCTCAACCATTTCTTAGCTTCAAACTCCCATATCTCGCGAACGGATTGACGAAACCAAAAAATTCCTGTTGCGTGTGAAAGTAGAAGCTCTCCCGATTACAACGGTATGTATATTTTTTTCCTAGGCCATTCCGGTTAAGCGTTTGGAGCAGCAGAAGTGCGAACAATTTGTTGCCTTCTCAACCATTTCTTAGCTTCAAATTCCCATATCTCGCGAACGGATTGACCAAACCAAAAAATTCCTATTGCATCTGAAATTAGAAACTCGCCCGATTACAAAGGTATGTGTATTTTTTCCCTGGGCGGTTTTGTTTAAGCGTTTCGAGCAGCAGAAGTGCGAAAAATTTGTAGTCACCTGAACCATTTCTTAGCTGCAAACTCCCATATCTCGCGAACGGATTCACGAAAGCTAAAAAGTCCTGTTGCGTGTGAAAGTAGACACTCGCCCGATTACAACGGTATGTGTATTTTTTCCCTAGGCCATTCTGGTTAAGCGTTTGGAGCAGCAGAATTGCGAAAAATTTGTTGCCTTCTCAACCATTTCTTAGCTTCAAATTCCCATATCTCGCGAACGGATTGACGAGACCCAAAAATTCCTGTTGCGTGTGAAAGTAGAAGCTCTCCCGATTACAACGGTATGTGTATTTTTTCCCTAGGCCATTCTGGTTAAGCGTTTGGAGCAGCAGAAGTGCGAAAAATTTGTTGTCACCTGAACCATTTCTTAGCTGCAAACTCCCATATCTCGCGAACGGATTGACGAAAGCTAAAAAGTCCTGTTGCGTGTGAAAGTAGAAACTCTCCCGATTACAACGGTAGATGTATTTTTTCCCTAGGCCATTCTGGTTAAGCGTTTGGAGCAGCAGAAGTGCGTAAAATTTGTTGTCTTCTCAACCATTTCTTAGCTCCAAGCTCCCATATCTCGCGAACGGATTGACCAAACGCAAAAATTCCTGCTGCGTCTGAAAGCATACACTCGCCCGATTACAACGGTATGCGTATTTTTTCCCTGGGCCATTCTGGTTAAGCGTTTCGAGCAGCAGAAGTGCGAAAAATTTGTGGCCTTCTCAAACATTTCTTAGCTTCAAACTCCCATATCTCGCGAATGGATTGACGAGACCCAAAAATTCCTGTTGCGTGTGAAAGTATAATAGAAGCTCTCCCGATTACAACGGTATGTATATTTTTTTCCTAGGCCAGTCTGGTTAAGCGTTTGGAGCAGCAGAAGTGCGAACAATTTGTTGCCTTCTCAACCATTTCTTAGCTTCAAACTCCCATATCTCGCGAATGGATTGACGAAACCCAAAAATTCCTGTTGCGTGTGAAAGTAGAAGCTCTCCCGATTACAACGGTATGTGTATTCTTTTCCTAGGCCATTCTGGATAAGCGTTTGGAGCAGCAGAAGTGCGCAAAATTAGTTTCCTGCTCAACCATTTCTTAGCTTCAAACTCTCATATCTCGCGAACGGATAGACCAAACCCAAAAATTTCTGCTGCGTCTTAAAGTAGAAACACGCCCGATTACAACGGTGTGAGTATTTTTTCCCTAGGCCAATCTGGTTAAGCGTTTGGAGCAGGAGAAGTGCGCAAAATTTGTTGCCTACTCAACCATTTCTTAGCTTCAAACACCCATATCTCGCGAACGAATTGACCAAACCCAAAAATTCCTATTGCATCTGAAAGTAGAAACTCGCCCGATTACAAAGGTAAGAGTATTTTTTCCCTAGGCCATTCTGGTTAAGCGTTTGGAGCAGCAGAAGTGCGTAAATTTGTTGTCTTCTCAACCATTTCTTAGCTCCAAGCTCCCATATCTCGCGAACGGATTGACCAAACACAAAAATTCCTGCTGCGTCTGAAAGAAGACACTCGCCCGATTACAACGGTATGCGTATTTTTTCCCTGGGCCATTCTGGTTAAGCGTTTCGAGCAGCAGAATTGCGAAAAATTTGTGGCTTTCTCAACCATTTCTTAGCTTCAAACTCCCATATCTCGCGAACGGATTGACGAAACCAAAAAATTCCTGTTGCGTGTGAAAGTAGAAGCTCTCCCGATTACAACGGTATGTATATTTTTTTCCTAGGCCATTCCGGTTAAGCGTTTGGAGCAGCAGAAGTGCGAACAATTTGTTGCCTTCTCAACCATTTCTTAGCTTCAAATTCCCATATCTCGCGAACGGATTGACCAAACCAAAAAATTCCTATTGCATCTGAAATTAGAAACTCGCCCGATTACAAAGGTATGTGTATTTTTTCCCTAGGGCATTCTGGTTAAGCGTTTGGAGCAGCAGAAGTGCGAAAAATTTGTTGTCTTCTCAACCATTTCTTAGATTCAAACTCCCATATCTCGCGAACGTCTTGACCAAACCCAAAAATTCCTTCTGCGTCTGAAAGTAGACACTCGCCCGATTACAACGGTATTTCTATTTTTTCCCTGGGCGGTTTTGTTTAAGCGTTTCGAGCAGCAGAAGTGCGAAAAATTTGTAGTCACCTGAACCATTTCTTAGCTGCAAACTCCCATATCTCGCGAACGGATTCACGAAAGCTAAAAAGTCCTGTTGCGTGTGAAAGTAGACACTCGCCCGATTACAACGGTATGTGTATTTTTTCCCTAGGCCATTCTGGTTAAGCGTTTGGAGCAGCAGAATTGCGAAAAATTTGTTGCCTTCTCAACCATTTCTTAGCTTCAAACTCCCATATCTCGCGAACGGATTGACGAAACCCAAAAATTCCGGTTGCGTGTGAAAGTAGAAGCTCTCCCGATTACAACGGTATGTGTATTTTTTCCCTAGGCCATTCTGGTTAAGCGTTTGGAGCAGCAGAATTGCGAAAAATTTGTTGCCTTCTCAACCATTTCTTAGCTTCAAATTCCCATATCTCGCGAACGGATTGACGAGACCCAAAAATTCCTGTTGCGTGTGAAAGTAGAAGCTCTCCCGATTACAACGGTATGTGTATTTTTTCCCTAGGCCATTCTGGTTAAGCGTTTGGAGCAGCAGAAGTGCGAAAAATTTGTTGTCACCTGAACCATTTCTTAGCTGCAAACTCCCATATCTCGCGAACGGATTGACGAAAGCTAAAAAGTCCTGTTGCGTGTGAAAGTAGAAACTCTCCCGATTACAACGGTAGATGTATTTTTTCCCTAGGCCATTCTGGTTAAGCGTTTGGAGCAGCAGAATTGCGAAAAATTTGTTGCCTTCTCAACCATTTCTTAGCTTCAAACTCCCATATCTCGCGAACGGATTGACGAAACCCAAAAATTCCGGTTGCGTGTGAAAGTAGAAGCTCTCCCGATTACAACGGTATGTGTATTTTTTCCCTAGGCCATTCTGGTTAAGCGTTTGGAGCAGCAGAAGTGCGAAAAATTTGTTGTCACCTGAACCATTTCTTAGCTGCAAACTCCCATATCTCGCGAACGGATTGACGAAAGCTAAAAAGTCCTGTTGCGTGTGAAAGTAGACACTCGCCCGATTACAAAGGTATGTGTATTTTTTCCCTAGGGCATTCTGGTTAAGCGTTTGGAGCAGCAGAAGTGCGAAAAATTTGTTGTCTTCTCAACCATTTCTTAGATTCAAACTCCCATATCTCGCGAACGTCTTGACCAAACCCAAAAATTCCTGCTGCGTCTGAAAGTAGACACTCGCCCGATTACAAAGGTATTTGTATTTTTTCCCTAGGCCATTCTGGTGAAGCGTTTGGAGCAGCAGACGTGCGCAAATTTTTTGCCAACACAACCATTTCTTAGCTTCAAACTCCCATATCTCGCGAACGGATTGACGAAACCCAAAAATTCCGGTTGCGTGTGAAAGTAGAAGCTCTCCCGATTACAACGGTATGTGTATTTTTTCCCTAGGCCATTCTGGTTAAGCGTTTGGAGCAGCAGAATTGCGAAAAATTTGTTGCCTTCTCAACCATTTCTTAGCTTCAAATTCCCATATCTCGCGAACGGATTGACGAGACCCAAAAATTCCTGTTGCGTGTGAAAGTAGAAGCTCTCCCGATTACAACGGTATGTGTATTTTTTCCCTAGGCCATTCTGGTTAAGCGTTTGGAGCAGCAGAAGTGCGAAAAATTTGTTGTCACCTGAACCATTTCTTAGCTGCAAACTCCCATATCTCGCGAACGGATTGACCAAACCCAAAAATTCCTGCTGCGTCTGAAAGAAGACACTCGCCCGATTACAAAGGTATGCGAATTTTTTCCCTGGGCCATTCTGGTTAAGCGTTTCGAGCAGCAGAAGTGCGAAAAATTTGTGGCCTTCTCAACCATTTCTTAGCTTCAAACTCCCATATCTCGCGAATGGATTGACGAGACCCAAAAATTCCTGTTGCGTGTGAAAGTATAATAGAAGCTCTCCCGATTACAACGGTATGTATATTTTTTTCCTAGGCCAGTCTGGTTAAGCGTTTGGAGCAGCAGAAGTGCGAACAATTTGTTGCCTTCTCAACCATTTCTTAGCTTCAAACTCCCATATCTCGCGAATGGATTGACGAAACCCAAAAATTCCTGTTGCGTGTGAAAGTAGAAGCTCTCCCGATTACAACGGTATGTGTATTCTTTTCCTAGACCATTCTGGATAAGCGTTTGGAGCAGCAGAAGTGCGCAAAATTAGTTTCCTGCTCAACCATTTCTTAGCTTCAAACTCTCATATCTCGCGAACGGATAGACCAAACCCAAAAATTTCTGCTGCGTCTTAAAGTAGAAACACGCCCGATTACAACGGTGTGAGTATTTTTTCCCTAGGCCAATCTGGTTAAGCGTTTGGAGCAGGAGAAGTGCGCAAAATTTGTTGCCTACTCAACCATTTCTTAGCTTCAAACACCCATATCTCGCGAACGAATTGACCAAACCCAAAAATTCCTATTGCATCTGAAAGTAGAAACTCGCCCGATTACAAAGGTAAGTGTATTTTTTCCCTAGGCCATTCTGGTTAAGCGTTTGGAGCAGCAGAAGTGCGTAAATTTGTTGTCTTCTCAACCATTTCTTAGCTCCAAGCTCCCATATCTCGCGAACGGATTGACCAAACACAAAAATTCCTGCTGCGTCTGAAAGAAGACACTCGCCCGATTACAACGGTATGCGTATTTTTTCCCTGGGCCATTCTGGTTAAGCGTTTCGAGCAGCAGAATTGCGAAAAATTTGTGGCTTTCTCAACCATTTCTTAGCTTCAAACTCCCATATCTCGCGAACGGATTGACGAAACCAAAAAATTCCTGTTGCGTGTGAAAGTAGAAGCTCTCCCGATTACAACGGTATATATATTTTTTTCCTAGGCCATTCCGGTTAAGCGTTTGGAGCAGCAGAAGTGCGAACAATTTGTTGCCTTCTCAACCATTTCTTAGCTTCAAATTCCCATATCTCGCGAACGGATTGACCAAACCAAAAAATTCCTATTGCATCTGAAATTAGAAACTCGCCCGATTACAAAGGTATGTGTATTTTTTCCCTAGGGCATTCTGGTTAAGCGTTTGGAGCAGCAGAAGTGCGAAAAAATTGTTGTCTTCTCAACCATTTCTTAGATTCAAACTCCCATATCTCGCGAACGTCTTGACCAAACCCAAAAATTCCTTCTGCGTCTGAAAGTAGACACTCGCCCGATTACAACGGTATTTCTATTTTTTCCCTGGGCGGTTTTGTTTAAGCGTTTCGAGCAGCAGAAGTGCGAAAAATTTGTAGTCACCTGAACCATTTCTTAGCTGCAAACTCCCATATCTCGCGAACGGATTCACGAAAGCTAAAAAGTCCTGTTGCGTGTGAAAGTAGACACTCGCCCGATTACAAAGGTATGTGTATTTTTTCCCTAGGGCATTCTGGTTAAGCGTTTGGCGCAGCAGAAGTGCGAAAAATTTGTTGTCTTCTCAACCATTTCTTAGATTCAAACTCCCATATCTCGCGAACGTCTTGACCAAACCCAAAAATTCCTGCTGCGTCTGAAAGTAGACACTCGCCCGATTACAAAGGTATTTGTATTTTTTCCCTAGGCCATTTTGGTGAAGCGTTTGGAGCAGCAGACGTGCGCAAATTTTTTGCCAACACAACCATTTCTTAGCTTCAAACTCCCATATCTCGCGAACGGATTGACGAAACCCAAAAATTCCGGTTGCGTGTGAAAGTAGAAGCTCTCCCGATTACAACGGTATGTGTATTTTTTCCCTAGGCCATTCTGGTTAAGCGTTTGGAGCAGCAGAATTGCGAAAAATTTGTTGCCTTCTCAACCATTTCTTAGCTTCAAATTCCCATATCTCGCGAACGGATTGACGAGACCCAAAAATTCCTGTTGCGTGTGAAAGTAGAAGCTCTCCCGATAACAACGGTATGTGTATTTTTTCCCTAGGCCATTCTGGTTAAGCGTTTGGAGCAGCAGAAGTGCGAAAAATTTGTTGTCACCTGAACCATTTCTTAGCTGCAAACTCCCATATCTCGCGAACGGATTGACCAAACCCAAAAATTCCTGCTGCGTCTGAAAGAAGACACTCGCCCGATTACAAAGGTATGCGAATTTTTTCCCTGGGCCATGCTGGTTAAGCGTTTCGAGCAGCAGAAGTGCGAAAAATTTGTGGCTTTCTCAACCATTTCTTAGCTTCAAACTCCCATATCTCGCGAACGGATTGACGAAACCAAAAAATTCCTGTTGCGTGTGAAAGTAGAAGCTCTCCCGATTACAACGGTATGTATATTTTTTTCCTAGGCCATTCCGGTTAAGCGCTTGGAGCAGCAGAAGTGCGAACAATTTGTTGCCTTCTCAACCATTTCTTAGCTTCAAATTCCCATATCTCGCGAACGGATTGACGAGACCCAAAAATTCCTGTTGCGTGTGAAAGTAGAAGCTCTCCCGATTACAACGGTATGTGTATTTTTTCCCTAGGCCATTCTGGTTAAGCGTTTGGAGCAGCAGAAGTGCGAAAAATTTGTTGTCACCTGAACCATTTCTTAGCTGCAAACTCCCATATCTCGCGAACGGATTGACGAAAGCTAAAAAGTCCTGTTGCGTGTGAAAGTAGAAGCTCTCCCGATTACAACGGTATGTGTATTCTTTTCCTAGGCCATTCTGGATAAGCGTTTGGAGCAGCAGAAGTGCGCAAAATTAGTTTCCTGCTCAACCATTTCTTAGCTTCAAACTCTCATATCTCGCGAACGGATAGACCAAACCCAAAAATTCCTGCTGCGTCTGAAAGAATACACTCGCCCGATTACAACGGTATGCGTATTTTTTCCCTGGGCCATTCTGGTTAAGCGTTTCGAGCAGCAGAATTGCGAAAAATTTGTGGCCTTCTCAACCATTTCTTAGCTTCAAACTCCCATATCTCGCGAATGGATTGACGAGACCCAAAAATTCCTGTTGCGTCTTAAAGTAGAAACACGCCCGAATACAACGGTGTGAGTATTTTTTCCCTAGGCCAATCTGGTTAAGCGTTTGGAGCAGGAGAAGTGCGCAAAATTTGTTGCCTACTCAACCATTTCTTAGCTTCAAACACCCATATCTCGCGAACGAATTGACCATACCCAAAAATTCCTATTGCATCTGAAAGTAGAAACTCGCCCGATTACAAAGGTATGTGTATTTTTTCCCTAGGGCATTCTGGTTAAGCGTTTGGAGCAGCAGAAGTGCGAAAAATTTGTTGCCTTCTCAAACATTTCTTAGATTCAAAATCCCATATCTCGCGAACGGTTTGACCAAACCCAAAAATTCCTGCTGCGCCTGAAAGTAGACATTCGGCCGATTACAACGGTATGTGTATTTTTTCCCTAGGCCATTCTGGTTAAGCGTTTGGAGCAGCAGAATTGCGAAGAATTTCTTGCCTACTCAACCATTTCCTAGCTTCAAACACCCATATCTCGCGAACGGATTGACCAATTCCCCAATTTTTCCTTCTGCGTCTGAAAGTAGAAGCCTGCCCGATTACAAAGGTATGAGTATTTTTTCCCTAGGCCAATCTGGTTAAGCGTTTGGAGCAGGAGAAGTGCGAAAAATTTGTTGTCTTCTCAACCATTTCTTAGATTCAAACTCCCATATCTCGCAAACGTCTTGACCAAACCCAAAAATTCCTTCTGCGTCTGAAAGTAGACACTCGCCCGATTACAACGGTATGAGTATTTTTTCCCTAGGCCAATCTGGCTAAGCGTTTGGAGCAGGAGAAGTGCGCAAAATTTGTTGCCTACTCAACCATTTCTTAGCTTCAAACACCCATATCTCGCGAACGGATTGACCAAACCCAAAAATTCCTTTTGCGTCTGAAAGTAGAAGCCCGCCCGATTACAAAGGTATGAGTATTTTTTCCCTAGGCCAATCTGGTTAAGCGTTTGGAGCAGGAGAAGTGCGCAAAATTTGTTGTCTTCTCAACCATTTCTTAGATTCAAACACCCATATCTCGCGAACGGATTGACCAAACCCAAAAATTCCTTTTGCGTCTGAAAGTAGAAGCTCGCCCGATTACAGAGGTACGAGTATTTTTTCCCTAGGCCAATCTGGTTAAGCGTTTGGAGCAGCAGAATTGCGAAGCATTTGTTGCCTACTCAACCATTTCCTAGCTTCAAACACCCATATCTCGCGAACGGATTGGCCATACCCAAAAATTCCTTTTGCGTCTGAAAGTAGAAGCTCGCCCGATTACAAAGGTATGTGTATTTTTCCCCTAGGCCATTCTGGTTAAGCGTTTGGAGCAGCAGAATTGCGAAAAATTTGTTGCCTTCTCAACCATTTCTTAGCTTCAAACTCCCATATCTCGCGAACGGATTGACGAAACCCAAAAATTCCTGTTGCGTGTGAAAGTAGAAACTCTCCCGATTACAACGGTATGTGTATTCTTTTCCTAGGCCATTCTGGATAAGCGTTTGGAGCAGGAGAAGTGCGCAAAATTTGTTGCCTACTCAACCATTTCTTAGCTTCAAACACCCATATCTCGCGAACGGATTGACCAAACCCAAAAATTCCTATTGCGTCTGAAAGTAGAAACTCGCACGTTTACAACGGTATGTCTAATTTTTCCATGGGCCATTCTGGTTAAGCGTTTGGAGCAGGAGAATTGCGCAAAATATGTTGCCTACTCAACCACTTCTTAGCTTCAAACACCCATATCTTGTGAATGGATTGGCCAAACCCAAAAATTCCTTTTGCGTCTGAAAGTAGAAGCTCGCCCGATTACAAAGGTATGTGTATTTTTCCCCTAGGCCATTCTGGTTAAGCGTTTGGAGCAGCAGAAATGCGAAAAATTTCTTGTCTTCTCAACCATTTCTTAGATTCAAACTCCCATATCTCGCGAACGGATTGAACAAAACCAAAAATTCCTTCTGCGTCTGAAAGTAGAAGCTCGACCGATTACAAAGGTATGTGTATTTTTTCCCTAGGCCATTCTGGTTACGCGTTTGGAGCAGCAGAACTGCGAAAAATTTGATTCCTTCTCAAGCATTTCTTAGGTTCAAACTCCCATATCTCGCGAACTGATTGACGAAACCAAAAATTCCTGTGGCGTGTGAAAGTAGAAGCTCTCCAGATTACAACGGTATGAGTATTTTTTCCCTAGGCCAATCTGGTTAAGCGTTTGGAGCAGGAGAAGTGCGCAAAATTTGTTGTCTTCTCACCCATTTCTTAGATTCAAACTCCCATATCTCGCGAACGTCTTGACCAAACCCAAAAATTCCTTCTGCGTCTGAAAGTAGACACTCGCCCGATTACAACGGTATTTCTATTTTTTCCCTGGGCGGTTTTGTTTAAGCGTTTCGAGCAGCAGAAGTGCGAAAAATTTGTAGTCACCTGAACCATTTCTTAGCTGCAAACTCCCATATCTCGCGAACGGATTCACGAAAGCTAAAAAGTCCTGTTGCGTGTGAAAGTAGACACTCGCCCGATTACAACGGTATGTGTATTTTTTCCCTAGGCCATTCTGGTTAAGCGTTTGGAGCAGCAGAATTGCGAAAAATTTGTTGCCTTCTCAACCATTTCTTAGCTTCAAACTCCCATATCTCGCGAACGGATTGACGAAACCCAAAAATTCCGGTTGCGTGTGAAAGTAGAAGCTCTCCCGATTACAACGGTATGTGTATTTTTTCCCTAGGCCATTCTGGTTAAGCGTTTGGAGCAGCAGAATTGCGAAAAATTTGTTGCCTTCTCAACCATTTCTTAGCTTCAAATTCCCATATCTCGCGAACGGATTGACGAGACCCAAAAATTCCTGTTGCGTGTGAAAGTAGAAGCTCTCCCGATTACAACGGTATGTGTATTTATTCCCTAGGCCATTCTGGTTAAGCGTTTGGAGCAGCAGAAGTGCGAAGAATTTGTTGTCACCTGAACCATTTCTTAGCTGCAAACTCCCATATCTCGCGAACGGATTGACCAAACCCAAAAATTCCTGCTGCGTCTGAAAGAAGACACTCGCCCGATTACAAAGGTATGCGAATTTTTTCCCTGGGCCATTCTGGTTAAGTGTTTCGAGCAGCAGAAGTGCGAAAAATTTGTGGCTTTCTCAACCATTTCTTAGCTTCAAACTCCCATATCTCGTGAACGGATTGACGAAACCAAAAAATTCCTGTTGCGTGTGAAAGTAGACGCTCTCCCGATTACAACGGTATGTATATTTTTTTCCTAGGCCATTCCGGTTAAGCGCTTGGAGCAGCAGAAGTGCGAACAATTTGTTGCCTTCTCAACCATTTCTTAGCTTCAAATTCCCATATCTCGCGAACGGATTGACGAGACCCAAAAATTCCTGTTGCGTGTGAAAGTAGAAGCTCTCCCGATTACAACGGTATGTGTATTTTTTCCCTAGGCCATTCTGGATAAGCGTTTGGAGCAGCAGAAGTGCGCAAAATTAGTTTCCTGCTCAACCATTTCTTAGCTTCAAACTCTCATATCTCGCGAACGGATAGACCAAACCCAAAAATTCCTGCTGCGTCTGAAAGAATACACTCGCCCGATTACAACGGTATGCGTATTTTTTCCCTGGGCCATTCTGGTTAAGCGTTTCGAGCAGCAGAAGTGCGAAAAATTTGTGGCCTTCTCAACCATTTCTTAGCTTCAAACTCCCATATCTCGCGAATGGATTGACGAGACCCAAAAATTCCTGTTGCGTCTTAAAGTAGAAACACGCCCGAATACAACGGTGTGAGTATTTTTTCCCTAGGCCAATCTGGTTAAGCGTTTGGAGCAGGAGAAGTGCGCAAAATTTGTTGCCTACTCAACCATTTCTTAGCTTCAAACACCCATATCTCGCGAACGAATTGACCAAACCCAAAAATTCCTATTGCATCTGAAAGTAGAAACTCGCCCGATTACAAAGGTATGTGTATTTTTTCCCTAGGGCATTCTGGTTAAGCGTTTGGAGCAGCAGAAGTGCGAAAAATTTGTTGTCTTCTCAACCATTTCTTAGATTCAAACTCCCATATCTCGCGAACGTCTTGACCAAACCCAAAAATTCCTTCTGCGTCTGAAAGTAGACACTCGCCCGATTACAACGGTATTTCTATTTTTTCCCTGGGCGATTCTGTTTAAGCGTTTCGAGCAGCAGAAGTGCGAACAATTTGTTGTCACCTGAACCATTTCTTAGCAGCAAACTCCCATATCGCGCGAACGGATTCACGAAAGCTAAAAAGTCCTGTTGTGTGTGAAAGTAGAAACTCTCCCGATTACAACGGTATGCGTATTTTTTCCCTGGGCCATTCTGGTTAAGCGTTTCGAGTAGCAGAAGTGCGAAAAATTTGTTGCCTTCTCAAACATTTCTTAGATTCAAAATCCCATATCTCGCGAACGGTTTGACCAAACCCAAAAATTCCTGCTGCGTCTGAAAGTAGACACTCGCCCGATTACAACGGTATGTGTATTTTTACCCTAGGCCATTCTGGTTAAGCGTTTGGAGCAGCAGAATTGCGAAAAATTTGTTGCCTTCTCAACCATTTCTTAGCTTCAAACTCCCATATCTCGCGAACGGATTGTCGAAACCCAAAAATTCCTGTTGCGTGTGAAAGTAGAAGCTCTCCCGATTACAACGGTATGTATATTTTTTTCCTAGGCCACTCCGGTTAAGCGTTTGGAGCAGCAGAAGTGCGAACAATTTGTTGCCTTCTCAACCATTTCTTAGCTTCAAATACCCACATCTCGCGAACGGATTGACAAACCAAAAAATTCCTATTGCATCTGAAATTAGAAACTCGCCCGATTACAAAGGTATGTGTATTTTTCCCCTAGGGCATTCTGGTTAAGCGTTTGGAGCAGCAGAAGTGCGAAAAATTTGTTGTCTTCTCAACCATTTCTTAGATTCAAACTTCCATATCTCGCAAACGGATTGACCAAACCCAAAAATTCCTATTACGTCTGAGAGTAGAAACTCGCCCGATTACAACGGTATGTGCATTTTTCTACTAGGCCATTCTGTTTAAGCGTTTGGAGGAGCAGAAGTGCGTAAAATTTGTTGTCTTCTCAACCATTTCTTAGCTCCAAGCTTCCATATCTCGCGAACGGATTGACCAAACCCAAAAATTCCTGCTGCGTCTGAAAGAAGACACTCGCCCGATTACAATGGTATGCGTTTTTTTCCCTGGGCCATTCTGGTTAAGCGTTTCGAGCAGCAGAAGTGCGAAAAATTTGTTGCCTTCTCAAACATTTCTTAGATTAAAAATCCCATATCTCGCGAACGGTTTGACCAAACCCAAAAATTCCTGCTGCGTCTGAAAGTAGACACTCGCCCGATTACAACGGTATTTCTATTTTTTCCCTGGGCGATTTTGTTTAAGCGTTTCGAGCAGCAGAATTGCGAAAAATTTGTTGTCACCTGAACCATTTCTTAGATGCAAACTCCCATATCTCGCGAACGGATTCACGAAAGCTAAAAAGTCCTGTTGCGTGTGAAAGTAGAAACTCTCCCGATTACAACGGTATGCGTATTTTTTCCCTGGGCCATTCTGCTTAAGCGTTTCGAGCAGCAGAAGTGCGAAAAATTTGTTGCCTTCTCAAACATTTCTTAGATTCAAAATCCCATATCTCGTGAACGGTTTGACCAAACCCAAAAATTCCTGCTGCGCCTGAAAGTAGACATTCGCCCGATTACAACGGTATGTGTATTTTTTCCCTAGGCCATTCTGGTTAAGCGTTTGGAGCAGCAGAATTGCGAAGAATTTCTTGCCTACTCAACCATTTCCTAGCTTCAAACACCCATATCTCGCGAACGGATTGACCAAACCCAAAAATTCCTTTTGCGTCTGAAAGTAGAAGCTCGCCCGATTACAGAGGTACGAGTATTTTTTCCCTAGGCCAATCTGGTTAAGCGTTTGGAGCAGCAGAATTGCGAAGCATTTGTTGCCTACTCAACCATTTCCTAGCTTCAAACACCCATATCTCGCGAACGGATTGGCCATACCCAAAAATTCCTTTTGCGTCTGAAAGTAGAAGCTCGCCCGATTACAAAGGTATGTGTATTTTTCCCCTAGGCCATTCTGGTTAAGCGTTTGGAGCAGCAGAATTGCGAAAAATTTGTTGCCTTCTCAACCATTTCTTAGCTTCTAACTCCCATATCTCGCGAACGGATTGACGAAACCCAAAAATTCCTGTTGCGTGTGAAAGTAGAAACTCTCCCGATTACAACGGTATGTGTATTCTTTTCCTAGGCCATTCTGGATAAGCGTTTGGAGCAGGAGAAGTGCGCAAAATTTGTTGCCTACTCAACCATTTCTTAGCTTCAAACACCCATATCTCGCGAACGGATTGACCAAACCCAAAAATTCCTATTGCGTCTGAAAGTAGAAACTCGCACGTTTACAACGGTATGTCTAATTTTTCCCTGGGCCATTCTGGTTAAGCGTTTGGAGCAGGAGAATTGCGCAAAATTTGTTGCCTACTCAACCACTTCTTAGCTTCAAACACCCATATCTTGTGAATGGATTGGCCAAACCCAAAAATTCCTTTTGCGTCTGAAAGTAGAAGCTCGCCCGATTAAAAAGGTATGTGTATTTTTCCCCTAGGCCATTCTGGTTAAGCGTTTGGAGCAGCAGAAATGCGAAAAATTTCTTGTCTTCTCAACCATTTCCTAGCTTCAAACACCCATATCTCGCGAACGGATTGGCCATACCCAAAAATTCCTTTTGCGTCTGAAAGTAGAAGCTCGCCCGATTACAAAGGTATGTGTATTTTTCCCCTAGGCCATTCTGGTTAAGCGTTTGGAGCAGCAGAATTGCGAAAAATTTGTTGCCTTCTCAACCATTTCTTAGCTTCTAACTCCCATATCTCGCGAACGGATTGACGAAACCCAAAAATTCCTGTTGCGTGTGAAAGTAGAAACTCTCCCGATTACAACGGTATGTGTATTCTTTTCCTAGGCCATTCTGGATAAGCGTTTGGAGCAGGAGAAGTGCGCAAAATTTGTTGCCTACTCAACCATTTCTTAGCTTCAAACACCCATATCTCGCGAACGGATTGACCAAACCCAAAAATTCCTATTGCGTCTGAAAGTAGAAACTCGCACGTTTACAACGGTATGTCTAATTTTTCCCTGGGCCATTCTGGTTAAGCGTTTGGAGCAGGAGAATTGCGCAAAATTTGTTGCCTACTCAACCACTTCTTAGCTTCAAACACCCATATCTTGTGAATGGATTGGCCAAACCCAAAAATTCCTTTTGCGTCTGAAAGTAGAAGCTCGCCCGATTAAAAAGGTATGTGTATTTTTCCCCTAGGCCATTCTGGTTAAGCGTTTGGAGCAGCAGAAATGCGAAAAATTTCTTGTCTTCTCAACCATTTCTTAGATTCAAACTCCCATATCTCGCGAACGGATTGAACAAAACCAAAAATTCCTTCTGCGTCTGAAAGTAGAAGCTCGCCCGATTACAAAGGTATGTGTATTTTTCCCCTAGGCCATTCTGGTTAAGCGTTTGGAGCAGCAGAATTGCGAAAAATTTGTTGCCTTCTCAACCATTTCTTAGTTTCAAACTCCCATATCTCGCGAACGGATTGACGAAACCCAACAATTCCTGTTGCGTGTGAAAGTAGAAACTCTCCCGATTACAAAGGTATGTGTATTTTTTCCCTAGGCCATTCTGGTTACGCGTTTGGAGCAGCAGAAGTGCGAAAAATTTGATTCCTTCTCAAGCATTTCTTAGGTTCAAACTCCCATATCTCGCGAACGGATTGACGAAACCAAAAATTCCTGTGGCGTGTGAAAGTAGAAGCTCTCCCGATTACAACGGTATGAGTATTTTTTCCCTAGGCCAATCTGGTTAAGCGTTTGGAGCAGGAGAAGTGCGCAAAATTTGTTGCCTACTCAACCATTTCTTAGCTTCAAACACCCATATCTCGCGAACAGATTGACCAAACCCAAAAATTCTTATTGCGTCTGAAAGTAGAAACTCGCACGATTACATCGGTATGTTTATTTTTTCCCTGGGCCATTCTGGTTAAGCGTTTGGAGCAGCAGAAGTGCGATAAATTTGTTGTCACCTGAACCATTTCTTAGCTGCAAACTGCCATATCTCGCGAACGGATTCACGAAAGCTAAAAAGTCCTGTTGCGTGTGAAAGTAGAAACTCTCCCGATTACAACGGTATGCGTATTTTTTCCCTGGGCCATTCTGGTTTAGCGTTTCGAGCAGCAGAAGTGCGAAAAATTTGTTGCCTTCTCAACCATTTCTTAGATTCAAACTCCCATATCTCGCAAACGGATTGAACAAACCCAAAAATTCCTTCTGCGTCTGAAAGTAGAAGCTCGCCCGATTACAAAGGTATGTGTATTTTTCCCCTAGGCCATTCTGGTTAAGCGTTTGGAGCAGCAGAATTGCGAAAAATTTGTTGCCTTCTCAACCATTTCTTAGTTTCAAACTCCCATATCTCGCGAACGGATTGACGAAACCCAACAATTCCTGTTGCGTGTGAAAGTAGAAACTCTCCCGATTACAAAGGTATGTGTATTTTTTCCCTAGGCCATTCTGGTTACGCGTTTGGAGCAGCAGAAGTGCGAAAAATTTGATTCCTTCTCAAGCATTTCTTAGGTTCAAACTCCCATATCTCGCGAACGGATTGACGAAACCAAAAATTCCTGTGGCGTGTGAAAGTAGAAGCTCTCCCGATTACAACGGTATGAGTATTTTTTCCCTAGGCCAATCTGGTTAAGCGTTTGGAGCAGGAGAAGTGCGCAAAATTTGTTGCCTACTCAACCATTTCTTAGCTTCAAACACACATATCTCGCGAACAGATTGACCAAACCCAAAAATTCTTATTGCGTCTGAAAGTAGAAACTCGCACGATTACATCGGTATGTTTATTTTTTCCCTGGGCCATTCTGGTTAAGCGTTTGGAGCAGCAGAAGTGCGATAAATTTGTTGTCACCTGAACCATTTCTTAGCTGCAAACTGCCATATCTCGCGAACGGATTCACGAAAGCTAAAAAGTCCTGTTGCGTGTGAAAGTAGAAACTCTCCCGATTACAACGGTATGCGTATTTTTTCCCTGGGCCATTCTGGTTTAGCGTTTCGAGCAGCAGAAGTGCGAAAAATTTGTTGCCTTCTCAACCATTTCTTAGATTCAAACTCCCATATCTCGCAAACGGATTGAACAAACCCAAAAATTCCTTCTGCGTCTGAAAGTAGAAGCTCGCCCGATTACAAAGGTATGTGTATTTTTCCCCTAGGCCATTCTGGTTAAGCGTTTGGAGCAGCAGAAGTGCGTAAAATTTGTTGTCTTCTCAACAATTTCTTAGCTCCAAGCTCCCATATCTCGCGAACGGATTGACCAAACCCAAAAATTCCTGCTGCGTCTGAAAGTAGACACTCGCCCGATTACAACGGTATGTGTATTTTTTCCCTAGGCCATTCTGGTTAAGCGTTTGGAGCAGCAGAATTGCGAGGAATTTGTTGCCTTCTCAACCATTTCCTAGCTTCAAACACCCATATCTCGCGAACGGATTGGCCATACCCAAAAATTCCTTTTGCGTCTGAAAGTAGAAGCTCGCCCGATTACAAAGGTATGTGTATTTTTCCCCTAGGCCATTCTGGTTAAGCGTTTGGAGCAGCAGAATTGCGAAAAATTTGTTGCCTTCTCAACCATTTCTTAGCTTCAAACTCCCATATCTCGCGAACGGATTGACGAAACCCAAAAATTCCTGTTGCGTGTGAAAGTAGAAACTCTCCCGATTACAACGGTATGCGTATTTTTTCCCTGGGCCATTCTGGTTTAGCGTTTCGAGCAGCAGAAGTGCGAAAAATTTGTTGCCTTCTCAACCATTTCTTAGATTCAAACTCCCATATCTCGCAAACGGATTGAACACACCCAAAAATTCCTTCTGCGTCTGAAAGTAGAAGCTCGCCCGATTACAAAGGTATGTGTATTTTTCCCCTAGGCCATTCTGGTTAAGCGTTTGGAGCAGCAGAAGTGCGTAAAATTTGTTGTCTTCTCAACAATTTCTTAGCTCCAAGCTCCCATATCTCGCGAACGGATTGACCAAACCCAAAAATTCCTGCTGCGTCTGAAAGTAGACACTCGCCCGATTACAACGGTATGTGTATTTTTTCCCTAGGCCATTCTGGTTAAGCGTTTGGAGCAGCAGAATTGCGAGGAATTTGTTGCCTTCTCAACCATTTCCTAGCTTCAAACACCCATATCTCGCGAAAGGATTGGCCATACCCAAAAATTCCTTTTGCGTCTGAAAGTAGAAGCTCGCCCGATTTCAAAGGTATGTGTATTTTTCCCCTAGGCCATTCTGGTTAAGCGTTTGGAGCAGCAGAATTGCGAAAAATTTGTTGCCTTCTCAACCATTTCTTGGCTTCAAACTCCCATATCTCGCGAACGGATTGACGAAACCCAAAAATTCCTGTTGCGTGTGAAAGTAGAAACTCTCCCGATTACAACGGTATGCGTATTTTTTCCCTGGGCCATTCTGGTTTAGCGTTTCGAGCAGCAGAAGTGCGAAAAATTTGTTGCCTTCTCAACCATTTCTTAGATTCAAACTCCCATATCTCGCAAACGGATTGAACAAACCCAAAAATTCCTTCTGCGTCTGAAAGTAGAAGCTCGCCCGATTACAAAGGTATGTGTATTTTTCCCCTAGGCCATTCTGGTTAAGCGTTTGGAGCAGCAGAATTGCGTAAAATTTGTTGTCTTCTCAACAATTTCTTAGCTCCAAGCTCCCATATCTCGCGAACGGATTGACCAAACCCAAAAATTCCTGCTGCGTCTGAAAGTAGACACTCGCCCGATTACAACGGTATGTGTATTTTTTCCCTAGGCCAATCTGGTTAAGCGTTTGGAGCAGGAGAAGTGCGCAAAATTTGTTGCCTACTCAACCATTTCTTAGATTCAAACACCCATATCTCGCGAACGGATCGGCCAAACCCAAAAATTCCTTTTGCGTCTGAAAGTAGAAGCTCGCCCGATTACAAAGGTATGTGTATTTTTCCCCTAGGCCATTCTGGTTAAGCGTTTGGAGCAGCAGAAATGCGAAAAATTTCTTGTCTACTCAACCATTTCTTAGATTCAAACTCCCATATCTCGCGAACGGATTGAACAAAACCAAAAATTCCTTCTGCGTCTGAAAGTAGAAGCTCGCCCGATTACAAAGGTATGTGTATTTTTCCCCTAGGCCATTCTGGTTAAGCGTTTGGAGCAGCAGAATTGCGAAAAATTTGTTGCCTTCTCAACCATTTCTTAGCTCCAAGCTCCCATATCTCGCGAACGGATTGACCAAACCCAAAAATTCCTGCTGCGTCTGAAAGTAGACACTCGCCCGATTACAACGGTATGTGTATTTTTTCCCTAGGCCAATCTGGTTAAGCGTTTGGAGCAGGAGAAGTGCGCAAAATTTGTTGCCTACTCAACCATTTCTTAGAGTCAAACTCCCATATCTCGCGAACGGATTGAACAAAACCAAAAATTCCTTCTGCGTCTGAAAGTAGAAGCTCGCCCGATTACAAAGGTATGTGTATTTTTCCCCTAGGCCATTCTGGTTAAGCGTTTGGAGCAGCAGAATTGCGAAAAATTTGTTGCCTTCTCAACCATTTCTTAGTTTCAAACTCCCATATCTCGCGAACGGATTGACGAAACCCAACAATTCCTGTTGCGTGTGAAAGTAGAAACTCTCCCGATTACAAAGGTATGTGTATTTTTTCCCTAGGCCATTCTGGTTACGCGTTTGGAGCAGCAGAAGTGCGAAAAATTTGATTCCTTCTCAAGCATTTCTTAGCTTCAAACACCCATATCTCGCGAACAGATAGACCAAACCCAAAAATTCTTATTGCGTCTGAAAGTAGAAACTCGCACGATTACATCGGTATGTTTATTTTTTCCCTGGGGCATTCTGGTTAAGCGTTTGGAGCAGCAGAAGTGCGAAAAATTTGTTGCCTACTCAACCATTTCTTAGCTTCAAACACCCATATCTCGCGAACGGATTGACCAAACACAAAAATTCCTTTTGCGTCTGAAAGTAGAAGCCCGCCCGATTACAAAGGTATGAGTATTTTTTCCCTAGGCCAATCTGGTTAAGCGTTTGGAGCAGGAGAAGTGCGCAAAATTTGTTGTCTTCTCAACCATTTCCTAGATTCAAACACCCATATCTCGCGAACGGATTGACCAAACCCAAAAATTCCATTTGCGTCTGAAAGTAGAAGCTCGCCCGATTACAGAGGTATGTGTATTTTTCCCCTAGGCCATTCTGGTTAAGCGTTTGGAGCAGCAGAAGTGCGTAAAATTTGTTGTCTTCTCAACAATTTCTTAGCTCCAAGCTCCCATATCTCGCGAACGGATTGACCAAACCCAAAAATTGCTGCTGCGTCTGAAAGTAGACACTCGCCCGATTACAACGGTATGTGTATTTTTTCCCTAGGCCATTCTGGTTAAGCGTTTGGAGCAGCAGAATTGCGAAGAATTTGTTGCCTTCTCAACCATTTCTTAGCTTCAAACTCCCATATCTCGCGATCGGATTGACGAAACCCAAAAATTCCTGTTGCGTGTGAAAGTAGAAGCTCTCCCGATTACAAAGGTATGTATATTTTTTTCCTAGGCCATTCCGGTTAAGCGGTTGGAGCAGCAGAAGTGCGAACAATTTGTTGCCTTCTCAACCATTTCTTAGCTTCAAATTCCCATATCTCGCGAACGGATTGACCAAACCAAAAAATTCATATTGCATCTGAAATTAGAAACTCGCCCGATTACAAAGGTATGTGTATTTTTTCCCTGGGGCATTCTGGTTAAGCGTTTGGAGCAGCAGAAGTGCGAAAAATTTGTTGCCTACTCAACCATTTCTTAGCTTCAAACACCCATATTTCGCGAGCGGATTGACCAAACCCAAAAATTCCTTTTGCGTCTGAAAGTAGAAGCCCGCCCGATTACAAAGGTATGAGTATTTTTTCCCTAGGCCAATCTGGTTAAGCGTTTGGAGCAGGAGAAGTGCGCAAAATTTGTTGTCTTCTCAACCATTTCTTAGATTCAAGCACCCATATCTCGCGAACGGATTGACCAAACCCAAAAATTCCATTTGCGTCTGAAAGTAGAAGCTCGCCCGATTACAGAGGTATGAGTATTTTTTCCCTAGGGCAATCTGGTTAAGCGTTTGGAGCAGGAGAAGTGCGCAAAATTTGTTGCCTACTCAACCATTTCTTAGCTTCAAACTCCCACATCTCGCGAATGGATTGAACAAACCCAAAAATTCCTGCTGCGTCTGAAAGTAGAAACTCTCCCGATTACAACGGTATGTCTATTTTTTCCCTAGGCCATTCTGGTTAAGCGTTTGGAGCAGGAGAAGTGCGCAAAATTTGTTGCCTTCTCAACCATTTCTTAGCTTCAAACACCCATATCTCGAGAACGGATTGACCAAACCCAAAAATTCCTTTTGCGTCTGAAAGTAGAAGCTCGCCCGATTACAGAGGTACGAGTATTTTTTCCCTAGGCCAATCTGGTTAAGCGTTTGGAGCAGGAGAAGTGCGCAAAATTTGTTGCCTACACAACCACTTCTTAGTTTCAAACTCCCATATCTCGCGAACGGATTGACGAAACCCAAAAATTCCTGTTGCGTGTGAAAGTAGAAGCTCTCCCGATTACAACGGTATGTGTATTTTTTCCCTAGGCCATTCTGGTTACGCGTTTGGAGCAGCAGAAGTGCGAAAAATTTGATTCCTACTCAAGCATTTCTTAGATTCAAAATCCCATATCTCGCGAACGGTTTGACCAAACCCAAAAATTCCTGCTGCGTCTGAAAGTAGACACTCGCCCGATTACAAAGGTATTTGTATTTTTTCCCTAGGCCATTCTGGTGAAGCGTTTGGAGCAGCAGACGTGCGCAAATTTTTTGCCAACACAACCATTTCGTAGCTTCAAACTCCCACATCTCGCGAACGGATTGAACAAACCCAAAAATTCCTGCTGCGTCTGAAAGTAGAAACTCTCCCGATTACAACGGTATGTGTATTTTTTCCCTAGGCCATTCTGGTTAAGCGTTTGGTGCAGCAGACGTGCGCAAAATTTGTTGCCTACTCAACCATTTCTTAGCTTCAAATTCCCATATCTCGCGAACGGATTGACCAAACCAAAAAATTCCTATTGCATCTGAAATTAGAAACTAGCCCGATTACAGTGGTATGTGTATTTTTTCCCCAGGGCATTCTGGTTAAGCGTTTGGAGCAGCAGAATTGCGAAAAATTAGTTGTCTTCTCAAGCATTTCTTAGATACAAACTCCCATATCTCGCGAAAGACTTGAACAAACCCAAAAATTCCTGCTGCGTCTGAAAGTAGAATCTCTCCCGATTACAACGGTATGTGTATTTTTTCCCTAGGCCATTCTGGTTACGCGTTTGGAGCAGCAGAAGTGCGAAAAATTTGATTCCTACTCAAGCATTTCTTAGATTCAAAATCCCATATCTCGCGAACGGTTTGACCAAACCCAAAAATTCCTGCTGCGTCTGAAAGTAGACACTCGCCCGATTACAAAGGTATTTGTATTTTTCCCCTAGGCCATTCTGGTTAAGCGTTTGGAGCAGCAGAAGTGCGAAAAATTTGTTGTGTTCTCAACCATTTCTTAGAATCGAACTCCCATATCTCGCGAACGGATTGACCAAACCCAAAAAATCCTTCTGCGTCTGAAAGTAGATGCTCGCCCGATTACAAAGGTATGTGTATTTTTTCCCTGGGCCATTCTGGTTACGCGTTTGGAGCAGCAGAAGTGCGAAAAATTTGATTCCTACTCAAGCATTTCTTAGATTCAAAATCCCATATCTCGCGAACGGTTTGACCAAACCCAAAAATTCCTGCTGCGTCTGAAAGTAGACACTCGCCCGATTACAAAGGTATTTGTATTTTTTCCCTAGGCCATTCTGGTGAAGCGTTTGGAGCAGCAGACGTGCGCAAATTTTTTGCCAACACAACCATTTCTTAGCTTCAAACTCCCACATCTCGCGAACGGATTGAACAAACCCAAAAATTCCTGCTGCGTCTGAAAGTAGAAACTCTCCCGATTACAACGGTATGTGTATTTTTTCCCTAGGCCATTCTGGTTAAGCGTTTGGTGCAGCAGACGTGCGCAAAATTTGTTGCCTACTCAACCATTTCTTAGCTTCAAATTCCCATATCTCGCGAACGGATTGACCAAACCAAAAAATTCCTATTGCATCTGAAATTAGAAACTAGCCCGATTACAATGGTATGTGTATTTTTTCCCCAGGGCATTCTGGTTAAGCGTTTGGAGCAGCAGAATTGCGAAAAATTAGTTGTCTTCTCAAGCATTTCTTAGATACAAACTCCCATATCTCGCGAAAGACTTGAACAAACCCAAAAATTCCTGCTGCGTCTGAAAGTAGAATCTCTCCCGATTACAACGGTATGTGTATTTTTTCCCTAGGCCATTCTGGTTAAGCGTTTGGAGCAGGAGAAGTGCGCAAAATTTGTTGCCTTCTCAACCATTTCTTAGCTTCAAACACCCATATCTCGCGAACGGAATGACCAAACCCAAAAATTCCTCTTGCGTCTGAAAGTAGAAGCTCGCCCGATCACAAAGGTATGTGTATTTTTCCCCTAGGCCATTCTGGTTAAGCGTTTGGAGCAGCAGAAGTGCGAAAAATTTGTTGTGTTCTCAACCATTTCTTAGAATCGAACTCCCATATCTCGCGAACGGATTGACCAAACCCAAAAAATCCTTCTGCGTCTGAAAGTAGATGCTCGCCCGATTACAAAGGTATGTGTATTTTTCCCCTAGGCCATTCTGGTTAAGCGTTTGGAGCAGCAGAATTGCGAAAAATTTGTTGCCTTCTCAACCATTTCTTAGCTTCAAACTCCCATATCTCGCGAACGGATTGACGAAACCCAAAAATTCCTGTTGCGTGTGAAAGTAGAAACTCTCCCGATTACAACGGTATGCGTATTTTTTCCCTGGGCCATTCTGGTTTAGCGTATCGAGCAGCAGAAGTGCGAAAAATTTGTTGCCTTCTCAACCATTTCTTAGATTCAAACTCCCATATCTCGCAAACGGATTGAACAAACCCAAAAATTCCTTCTGCGTCTGAAAGTAGAAGCTCGCCCGATTACAAAGGTATGTGTATTTTTCCCCTAGGCCATTCTGGTTAAGCGTTTGGAGCAGCAGAAGTGCGTAAAATTTGTTGTCTTCTCAACAATTTCTTAGCTCCAAGCTCCCATATCTCGCGAACGGATTGACCAAACCCAAAAATTCCTGCTGCGTCTGAAAGTAGACACTCGCCCGATTACAACGGTATGTGTATTTTTTCCCTAGGCCAATCTGGTTAAGCGTTTGGAGCAGGAGAAGTGCGCAAAATTTGTTGCCTACTCAACCATTTCTTAGATTCAAACACCCATATCTCGCGAACGGATTGGCCAAACCCAAAAATTCCTTTTGCGTCTGAAAGTAGAAGCTCGCCCGATTACAAAGGTATGTGTATTTTTCCCCTAGGCCATTCTGGTTAAGCGTTTGGAGCAGCAGAAATGCGAAAAATTTCTTGTCTACTCAACCATTTCTTAGATTCAAACTCCCATATCTCGCGAACGGATTGAACAAAACCAAAAATTCCTTCTGCGTCTGAAAGTAGAAGCTCGCCCGATTACAAAGGTATGTGTATTTTTCCCCTAGGCCATTCTGGTTAAGCGTTTGGAGCTGCAGAATTGCGAAAAATTTGTTGCCTTCTCAACCATTTCTTAGTTTCAAACTCCCATATCTCGCGAACGGATTGACCAATCCCAAAAATTCCTGCTGCGTCTGAAAGTAGACACTCGCCCGATTACAACGGTATGTGTATTTTTTCCCTAGGCCATTCTGCTTAAGCGTTTGGAGCAGCAGAAATGCGAAAAATTTCTTGTCTACTCAACCATTTCTTAGATTCAAACTCCCATATCTCGCGAACGGATTGAACAAAACCAAAAATTCCTTCTGCGTCTGAAAGTAGAAGCTCGCCCGATTACAAAGGTATGTGTATTTTTCCCCTAGGCCATTCTGGTTAAGCGTTTGGAGCAGCAGAATTGCGAAAAATTTGTTGCCTTCTCAACCATTTCTTAGTTTCAAACTCCCATATCTCGCGAACGGATTGACGAAACCCAACAATTCCTGTTGCGTGTGAAAGTAGAAACTCTCCCGATTACAAAGGTATGTGTATTTTTTCCCTAGGCCATTCTGGTTACGCGTTTGGAGCAGCAGAAGTGCGAAAAATTTGATTCCTTCTCAAGCATTTCTTAGGTTCAAACTCCCATATCTCGCGAACGGATTGACGAAACCAAAAATTCCTGTGGCGTGTGAAAGTAGAAGCTCTCCCGATTACAACGGTATGAGTATTTTTTCCCTGGGGCATTCTGGTTAAGCGTTTGGAGCAGCAGAAGTGCGAAAAATTTGTTGCCTACTCAACCATTTCTTAGCTTCAAACACCCATATCTCGCGAACGGATTGACCAAACCCAAAAATTCCTTTTGCGTCTGAAAGTAGAAGCCCGCCCGATTACAAAGGTATGAGTATTTTTTCCCTAGGCCAATCTGGTTAAGCGTTTGGAGCAGGAGAAGTGCGCAAAATTTGTTGTCTTCTCAACCATTTCCTAGATTCAAACACCCATATCTCGCGAACGGATTGACCAAACCCAAAAATTCCATTTGCGTCTGAAAGTAGAAGCTCGCCCGATTACAGAGGTATGTGTATTTTTCCCCTAGGCCATTCTGGTTAAGCGTTTGGAGCAGCAGAAGTGCGTAAAATTTGTTGTCTTCTCAACAATTTCTTAGCTCCAAGCTCCCATATCTCGCGAACGGATTGACCAAACCCAAAAATTCCTGCTGCGTCTGAAAGTAGACACTCGCCCGATTACAACGGTATGTGTATTTTTTCCCTAGGCCATTCTGGTTAAGCGTTTGGAGCAGCAGAATTGCGAAGAATTTGTTGCCTTCTCAACCATTTCTTAGCTTCAAACTCCCATATCTCGCGAACGGATTGACGAATCCCAAAAATTCCTGTTGCGTGTGAAAGTAGAAGCTCTCCCGATTACAACGGTATGTATATTTTTTTCCTAGGCCATTCCGGTTAAGCGGTTGGAGCAGCAGAAGTGCGAACAATTTGTTGCCTTCTCAACCATTTCTTAGCTTCAAATTCCCATATCTCGCGAACGGATTGACCAAACCAAAAAATTCATATTGCATTTGAAATTAGAAACTCGCCCGATTACAAAGGTATGTGTATTTTTTCCCTGGGGCATTCTGGTTAAGCGTTTGGAGCAGCAGAAGTGCGAAAAATTTGTTGCCTACTCAACCATTTCTTAGCTTCAAACACCCATATTTCGCGAACGGATTGACCAAACCCAAAAATTCCTTTTGCGTCTGAAAGTAGAAGCCCGCCCGATTACAAAGGTATGAGTATTTTTTCCCTAGGCCAATCTGGTTAAGCGTTTGGAGCAGGAGAAGTGCGCAAAATTTGTTGTCTTCTCAACCATTTCTTAGATTCAAGCACCCATATCTCGCGAACGGATTGACCAAACCCAAAAATTCCATTTGCGTCTGAAAGTAGAAGCTCGCCCGATTACAGAGGTATGAGTATTTTTTCCCTAGGGCAATCTGGTTAAGCGTTTGGAGCAGGAGAAGTGCGCAAAATTTGTTCCCTACACAACCACTTCTTAGCTTCAAACACCCATATCTCGCGAACGGATTGGCCATACCCAAAAATTCCTTTTGCGTCTGAAAGTAGAAGTTCGCCCGATTACAATGGTATGTGTATTTTTCCCCTAGGCCATTCTGGTTAAGCGTTTGGAGCAGCAGAAATGCGAAAAATTTGTTGTCTTCTCAACCATTTCTTAGATTCAAACTCCCATACCTCGCGAACGGATTGAACAAACCCAAAAATTCCTTCTGCGTCTGAAAGTAGACACTCGCCCGATTACAACGGTATTTCTATTTTTTCCCTGGGCGATTCTGTTTAAGCGTTTCGAGCAGCAGAAGTGCGAACAATTTGTTGTCACCTGAACCATTTCTTAGCAGCAAACTCCCATATCGCGCGAACGGATTCACGAAAGCTAAAAAGTCCTGTTGTGTGTGAAAGTAGAAACTCTCCCGATTACAACGGTATGCGTATTTTTTCCCTGGGCCATTCTGGTTAAGCGTTTCGAGTAGCAGAAGTGCGAAAAATTTGTTGCCTTCTCAAACATTTCTTAGATTCAAAATCCCATATCTCGCGAACGGTTTGACCAAACCCAAAAATTCCTGCTGCGTCTGAAAGTAGACACTCGCCCGATTACAACGGTATGTGTATTTTTACCCTAGGCCATTCTGGTTAAGCGTTTGGAGCAGCAGAATTGCGAAAAATTTGTTGCCTTCTCAACCATTTCTTAGCTTCAAACTCCCATATCTCGCGAACGGATTGTCGAAACCCAAAAATTCCTGTTGCGTGTGAAAGTAGAAGCTCTCCCGATTACAACGGTATGTATATTTTTTTCCTAGGCCACTCCGGTTAAGCGTTTGGAGCAGCAGAAGTGCGAACAATTTGTTGCCTTCTCAACCATTTCTTAGCTTCAAATACCCACATCTCGCGAACGGATTGACCAAACCAAAAAATTCCTATTGCATCTGAAAGTAGACACTCGCCCGATTACAAAGGTATTTGTATTTTTTCCCTAGGCCATTCTGGTTAAGCGTTTGGAGCAGCAGACTTGCGCAAAATTTGTTGCCTACTCAACCATTTCTTAGCTTCAAACTCCCACATCTCGCGAATGGATTGAACAAACCCAAAAATTCCTGCTGCGTCTGAAAGTAGAAACTCTCCCGATTACAACGGTATGTCTATTTTTTCCCTAGGCCATTCTGGTTAAGCGTTTGGAGCAGGAGAAGTGCGCAAAATTGTTGCCTTCTCAACCATTTCTTAGCTTCAAACACCCATATCTCGCGAACGGATTGACCAAACCCAAAAATTCCTTTTGCGTCTGAAAGTAGAAGCTCGCCCGATTACAGAGGTACGAGTATTTTTTCCCTAGGCCAATCTGGTTAAGCGTTTGGAGCAGGAGAAGTGCGCAAAATTTGTTGCCTACACAACCACTTCTTAGTTTCAAACTCCCATATCTCGCGAACGGATTGACGAAACCCAAAAATTCCTGTTGCGTGTGAAAGTAGAAGCTCTCCCGATTACAACGGTATGTGTATTTTTTCCCTAGGCCATTCTGGTTACGCGTTTGGAGCAGCAGAAGTGCGAAAAATTTGATTCCTACTCAAGCATTTCTTAGATTCAAAATCCCATATCTCGCGAACGGTTTGACCAAACCCAAAAATTCCTGCTGCGTCTGAAAGTAGACACTCGCCCGATTACAAAGGTATTTGTATTTTTTCCCTAGGCCATTCTGGTGAAGCGTTTGGAGCAGCAGAAGTGCGAAAAATTTGTTGTGTTCTCAACCATTTCTTAGAATCGAACTCCCATATCTCGCGAACGGATTGACCAAACCCAAAAAATCCTTCTGCGTCTGAAAGTAGATGCTCGCCCGATTACAAACGTATGTGTATTTTTCCCCTAGGCCATTCTGGTTAAGCGTTTGGAGCAGCAGAATTGCGAAAAATTTGTTGCCTTCTCAACCGTTTCTTAGCTTCAAACTCCCATATCTCGCGAACGGATTGACGAAACCCAAAAATTCCTGTTGCGTGTGAAAGTAGAAACTCTCCCGATTACAACGGTATGTTTATTCTTTTCCTAGGCCATTCTGGATAAGCGTTTGGAGCAGCAGAAGTGCGCAAAATTAGTTTCCTGCTCAACCATTTCTTAGCTTCAAACTCCCATATCTCGCGAACGGATTGACCAAACCCAAAAATTTCTGCTGCGTCTGAATGTAGAAACTCGCCCGATTACAGAGGTATGTGTATTTTTTCCCTAGGCCATTCTGGTTAAGCGTTTGGAGCAGCAGAAGTGCGAAAAATTTGATGCCTACTCAAGCTTTTCTTAGATTCCAAATCCCATATCTCGCGAACGGATTGACCAAACCCAAAAATTCCTTCTGCGTCTGAAAGTAGATGCTCGCCCGATTACAAAGGTATGTGTATTTTTCCCCTAGGCCATTCTAGTTAAGCGTTTGGAGCAGCAGAATTGCGAAAAATTTGTTGCCTTCTCAACCGTTTCTTAGCTTCAAACTCCCATATCTCGCGAACGGATTGACGAAACCCAAAAATTCCTGTTGCGTGTGAAAGTAGAAACTCTCCCGATTACAACGGTATGTTTATTCTTTTCCTAGGCCATTCTGGATAAGCGTTTGGAGCAGCAGAAGTGCGCAAAATTAGTTTCCTGCTCAACCATTTCTTAGCTTCAAACTCCCATATCTCGCGAACGGATTGACCAAACCCAAAAATTTCTGCTGCGTCTGAATGTAGAAACTCGCCCGATTACAGAGGTATGTGTATTTTTTCCCTAGGCCAATCTGGTTAAGCGTTTGGAGCAGGAGAAGTGCGCAAAATTTGTTGCCTACTCAACCACTTCTTAGCTTCAAACATCCATATCTCGCGAAAGGATTGGCCAAACCCAAAAATTCCTTTTGCGTCTGAAAGTAGAAGCTCGCCCGATTACAAAGGTATGTGTATTTTTCCCCTAGGCCATTCTGGTTAAGCGTTCGGAGCAGCAGAAATGCGAAAAATTTGTTGTCTTCTCAACCATTTCTTAGATTCAAACTCCTATATCTCGCGAACGGATTGACCAAACCCAAAAATTCCTGCTGCGTCTGAAACAAGACACTCGCCCGATTACAACGGTATGCGTATTTTTTCCCTGGGCCAATCTGGTTAAGCGTTTGGAGCAGGAGAAGTGCGCAAAATTTGTTGCCTACTCAACCACTTCTTAGCTTCAAACACCCATATCTCGCGAACGGATTGACGAAACCCAAAAATTCCTGTTGCGTGTGAAAGTAGAAGCTCTCACGATTACAACGGTATGTATATTTTTTTCCTAGGCCATTCCGGTTAAGCGTTTGGAGCAGCAGAAGTGCGAAAAATTTGTTGCCTTCTCAACCATTTCTTAGCTTCAAATTCCCATATCTCGCGAACGGATTGACCAAACCAAAAAATTCCTATTGCATCTGAAATTATAAACTAGCCCGATTACAAAGGTATGTGTATTTTTTCCCCAGGGCATTCTGGTTAAGCGTTTGGAGCAGCAGAATTGCGAAAAATTAGTTGTCTTCTCAACCATTTCTTAGCTTCAAACACCCATATCTCGCGAACGGATTGACCATACCCAAAAATTCCTATTGCGTCTGAAAGTAGAAGCTCGCCCGATTACAACGGTATGTATATTTTTTTCCTAGGCCATTCTGGTTAAGCGTTTGGAGCAGCAGAAGTGCGAACAATTTGTTGCCTTCTCAACCATTTCTTAGCTTCAAATTCCCATATCTCGCGAACGGATTTACCAAACCAAAAAATTCCTATTGCATCTGAAATTATAAACTAGCCCGATTACAAAGGTATGTGTATTTTTTCCCCAGGGCATTCTGGTTAAGCGTTTGGAGCAGCAGAATTGCGAAAAATTAGTTGTCTTCTCAACCATTTCTTAGATACAAACTCCCATATCTCGCGAAAGAGTTGAACAAACCCAAAAATTCCTGCTGCGTCTGAAAGTAGAAACTCTCCCGATTACAACGGTATGTGTATTTTTTCCCTAGGCCATTCTGGTTAAGCGTTTGGAGCAGGAGAAGTGCGCAAAATTTGTTGCCTTCTCAACCATTTCTTAGCTTCAAACTCCCATATCTCGCGAACGGATTGACGAACCCAAACGAAATTGACGAAACCCAAAAATTCCTGTTGCGTGTGAAAGTAGAAACTCTCCCGATTACAACGGTATGTGTATTTTTTCCCTGGGCCAATCTGGTTAAGCGTTTGGAGCAGGAGAAGTGCGCAAAATTTGTTGCCTACTCAACCACTTCTTAGCTTCAAACACCCATATCTCGCGAACGGATTGACGAAACCCAAAAATTCCTGTTGCGTGTGAAAGTAGAAGCTCCCCCGATTACAACGGTATGTATATTTTTTTCCTAGGCCATTCCGGTTAAGCGTTTGGAGCAGCAGAAGTGCGAAAAATTTGTTGCCTTCTCAACCATTTCTTAGCTTCAAATTCCCATATCTCGCGAACGGATTGACCAAACCAAAAAATTCCTATTGCATCTGAAATTATAAACTAGCCCGATTACAAAGGTATGTGTATTTTTTCCCCAGGGCATTCTGGTTAAGCGTTTGGAGCAGCAGAATTGCGAAAAATTAGTTGTCTTCTCAACCATTTCTTAGCTTCAAACACCCATATCTCGCGAACTGATTGACCATACCCAAAAATTCCTATTGCGTCTGAAAGTAGAAGCTCGCCCGATTACAACGGTGTGTATATTTTTTTCCTAGGCCATTCTGGTTAAGCGTTTGGAGCAGCAGAAGTGCGAAAAATTTGTTGCCTTCTCAACCATTTCTTAGCTTCAAATTCCCATATCTCGCGAACGGATTGACCAAACCAAAAAATTCCTATTGCATCTGAAATTATAAACTAGCCCGATTACAAAGGTATGTGTATTTTTCCCTAGGCCAATCTGGTTAAGCGTTTGGAGCAGGAGAAGTGCGCAAAATTTGTTGCCTTCTCAACCACTTCTTAGCTTCAAACATCCATATCTCGCGAACGGATTGGCCAAACCCAAAAATTCCTTTTGCGTCTGAAAGTAGAAGCTCGCCCGATTACAAAGGTATGCGTATTTTTTCCCTGGGCCAATCTGGTTAAGCGTTTGGAGCAGGAGAATTGCGCAAAATTTGTTGCCTGCTCAACCACTTCTTAGCTTCAAACACCCATATCTCGCGAACGGATTGACGAAACCCAAAAATTCCTGTTGCGTGTGAAAGTAGAAGCTCTCCCGATTACAACGGTATGTATATTTTTTTCCTAGGCCATTCCGGTTAAGCGTTTGGAGCAGCAGAAGTGCGAACAATTTGTTGCCTTCTCAACCATTTCTTAGCTTCAAATTCCCATATCTCGCGAACGGATTGACCAAACCAAAAAATTCCTATTGCATCTGAAATTAGAAACTCGCCCGATTACAAAGGTATGTGTATTTTTTCCCTAGGGCATTCTGGTTAAGCGTTTGGAGCAGCAGAAGTGCGAAAAATTTGTTGTCTTCTCAACCATTTCCTAGATTCAAACTCCCATATCTCGCGAACTTCTTGACCAAACCCAAAAATTCCTTCTGCGTCTGAAAGTAGAAGCTCGCCAGATTACAACGGTATGTATATTTTTTCCCTAGGCCATTCTGGTTAAGCGTTTGGAGCAGCAGAAGTGCGAACAATTTGTTGCCTTCTCAACCATTTCTTAGCTTCAAATTCCCATATCTCGCGAACGGATTGAACAAACCCAAAAATTCCTATTGCATCTGAAATTATAAACTCCCCCGATTACAACGGTATGTGTATTTTTTCCCTAGGCCATTCTGGTAAGCGTTTGGAGCAGCAGAAGTGCGCAAAATTTGTTGCCTACTCAACCATTTCTTATCTTCAAACTCCCATATCTCGCGAACGGATTGACCAAACCCAAAAATTCCTGTTGCGTGTGAAAGTAGAAGCTCTCACGATTACAACGGTATGTATATTTTTTTCCTAGGCCATTCCGGTTAAGCGTTTGGAGCAGCAGAAGTGCGAAAAATTTGTTGCCTTCTCAACCATTTCTTAGCTTCAAATTCCCATATCTCGCGAACGGATTGACCAAACCAAAAAATTCCTATTGCATCTGAAATTATAAACTAGCCCGATTACAAAGGTATGTGTATTTTTTCCCCAGGGCATTCTGGTTAAGCGTTTGGAGCAGCAGAATTGCGAAAAATTAGTTGTCTTCTCAACCATTTCTTAGCTTCAAACACCCATATCTCGCGAACGGATTGACCATACCCAAAAATTCCTATTGCGTCTGAAAGTAGAAGCTCGCCCGATTACAACGGTATGTATATTTTTTTCCTAGGCCATTCTGGTTAAGCGTTTGGAGCAGCAGAAGTGCGAACAATTTGTTGCCTTCTCAACCATTTCTTAGCTTCAAATTCCCATATCTCGCGAACGGATTTACCAAACCAAAAAATTCCTATTGCATCTGAAATTATAAACTAGCCCGATTACAAAGGTATGTGTATTTTTTCCCCAGGGCATTCTGGTTAAGCGTTTGGAGCAGCAGAATTGCGAAAAATTAGTTGTCTTCTCAACCATTTCTTAGATACAAACTCCCATATCTCGCGAAAGAGTTGAACAAACCCAAAAATTCCTGCTGCGTCTGAAAGTAGAAACTCTCCCGATTACAACGGTATGTGTATTTTTTCCCTAGGCCATTCTGGTTAAGCGTTTAGAGCAGGAGAAGTGCGCAAAATTTGTTGCCTTCTCAACCATTTCTTAGCTTCAAACTCCCATATCTCGCGAACGGATTGACGAACCCAAACGAAATTGACGAAACCCAAAAATTCCTGTTGCGTGTGAAAGTAGAAACTCTCCCGATTACAACGGTATGTGTATTTTTTCCCTGGGCCAATCTGGTTAAGCGTTTGGAGCAGGAGAAGTGCGCAAAATTTGTTGCCTACTCAACCACTTCTTAGCTTCAAACACCCATATCTCGCGAACGGATTGACGAAACCCAAAAATTCCTGTTGCGTGTGAAAGTAGAAGCTCCCCCGATTACAACGGTATGTATATTTTTTTCCTAGGCCATTCCGGTTAAGCGTTTGGAGCAGCAGAAGTGCGAAAAATTTGTTGCCTTCTCAACCATTTCTTAGCTTCAAATTCCCATATCTCGCGAACGGATTGACCAAACCAAAAAATTCCTATTGCATCTGAAATTATAAACTAGCCCGATTACAAAGGTATGTGTATTTTTTCCCCAGGGCATTCTGGTTAAGCGTTTGGAGCAGCAGAATTGCGAAAAATTAGTTGTCTTCTCAACCATTTCTTAGCTTCAAACACCCATATCTCGCGAACTGATTGACCATACCCAAAAATTCCTATTGCGTCTGAAAGTAGAAGCTCGCCCGATTACAACGGTGTGTATATTTTTTTCCTAGGCCATTCTGGTTAAGCGTTTGGAGCAGCAGAAGTGCGAAAAATTTGTTGCCTTCTCAACCATTTCTTAGCTTCAAATTCCCATATCTCGCGAACGGATTTACCAAACCAAAAAATTCCTATTGCATCTGAAATTATAAACTAGCCCGATTACAAAGGTATGTGTATTTTTCCCTAGGCCAATCTGGTTAAGCGTTTGGAGCAGGAGAAGTGCGCAAAATTTGTTGCCTTCTCAACCACTTCTTAGCTTCAAACATCCATATCTCGCGAACGGATTGGCCAAACCCAAAAATTCCTTTTGCGTCTGAAAGTAGAAGCTCGCCCGATTACAAAGGTATGCGTATTTTTTCCCTGGGCCAATCTGGTTAAGCGTTTGGAGCAGGAGAATTGCGCAAAATTTGTTGCCTGCTCAACCACTTCTTAGCTTCAAACACCCATATCTCGCGAACGGATTGACGAAACCCAAAAATTCCTGTTGCGTGTGAAAGTAGAAGCTCTCCCGATTACAACGGTATGTATATTTTTTTCCTAGGCCATTCCGGTTAAGCGTTTGGAGCAGCAGAAGTGCGAACAATTTGTTGCCTTCTCAACCATTTCTTAGCTTCAAATTCCCATATCTCGCGAACGGATTGACCAAACCAAAAAATTCCTATTGCATCTGAAATTAGAAACTCGCCCGATTACAAAGGTATGTGTATTTTTTCCCTAGGGCATTCTGGTTAAGCGTTTGGAGCAGCAGAGGTGCGAAAAATTTGTTGTCTTCTCAACCATTTCCTAGATTCAAACTCCCATATCTCGCGAACTTCTTGACCAAACCCAAAAATTCCTTCTGCGTCTGAAAGTAGAAGCTCGCCCGATTACAACGGTATGTATATTTTTTCCCTAGGCCATTCTGGTTAAGCGTTTGGAGCAGCAGAAGTGCGAACAATTTGTTGCCTTCTCAACCATTTCTTAGCTTCAAATTCCCATATCTCGCGAACGGATTGAACAAACCCAAAAATTCCTATTGCATCTGAAATTATAAACTCCCCCGATTACAACGGTATGTGTATTTTTTCCCTAGGCCATTCTGGTAAGCGTTTGGAGCAGCAGAAGTGCGCAAAATTTGTTGCCTACTCAACCATTTCTTATCTTCAAACTCCCATATCTCGCGAACGGATTGACCAAACCCAAAAATTCCTGTTACGTCTGAAAGTAGAAGCTCGCCCGATTACAACGGTATGTATATTTTTTTCCTAGGCCATTCTGGTTAAGCGTTTGGAGCAGCAGAAGTGCGAACAATTTGTTGCCTTCTCAACCATTTCTTAGCTTCAAATTCCCATATCTCGCGAACGGATTGACCAAACCAAAAAATTCCTATTGCATCTGAAATTATAAACTAGCCCGATTACAAAGGTATGTGTATTTTTTCCCCAGGGCATTCTGGTTAAGCGTTTGGAGCAGCAGAATTGCGAAAAATTAGTTGTCTTCTCAACCATTTCTTAGATACAAACTCCCATATCTCGCGAAAGACTTGAACAAACCCAAAAATTCCTGCTGCGTCTGAAAGTAGAAACTCTCCCGATTACAACGGTATGTGTATTTTTTCCCTAGGCCATTCTGGTTAAGCGTTTGGAGCAGGAGAAGTGCGCAAAATTTGTTGCCTTCTCAACCATTTCTTAGCTTCAAACACCCATATCTCGCGAACGGATTGACCAAACACAAAAATTCCTTTTGCGTCTGAAAGTAGAAGCTCGCCCGATCACAAAGGTATGTGTATTTCTCCCCTAGGCCATTCTGGTTAAGCGTTTGGAGCAGCAGAAGTGCGCAAAATTAGTTTCCTGCTCAACCATTTCTTAGCTTCAAACACCCATATCTCGCGAACGGAATGACCAAACCCAAAAATTCCTCTTGCGTCTGAAAGTAGAAGCTCACCCGATCACAAAGGTATGTGTATTTTTCCCCTAGGCCATTCTGGTTAAGCGTTTGGAGCAGCAGAAGTGCGAAAAATTTGTTGTGTTCTCAACCATTTCTTAGAATCGAACTCCCATATCTCGCGAACGGATTGACTAAACCCAAAAAATCCTTCTGCGTCTGAAAGTAGATGCTCGCCCGATTTCAAAGGTATGTGTATTTTTCCCCTAGGCCATTCTGGTTAAGCGTTTGGAGCAGCAGAATTGCGAAAAATTTGTTGCCTTCTCAACCATTTCTTAGCTTCAAACTCTCATATCTCGCGAACGGATTGACGAAACCCAAAAATTCCTGTTGCGTGTGAAAGTAGAAACTCTCCCGATTACAACGGTATGTGTATTCTTTTCCTAGGCCATTCTGGATAAGCGTTTGGAGCAGCAGAAGTGCGCAAAATTAGTTTCCTGCTCAACCATTTCTTAGCTTCAAACTCCCATATCTCGCGAACGGATTGACCAAACCCAAAAATTTCTGCTGCGTCTGAATGTAGAAACTCGCCCGATTACAGAGGTATGTGTATTTTTTCCCTATGCCATTCTGGTTAAGCGTTTGGAGCAGCAGAAGTGCGAAAGATTTGATGCCTACTCAAGCTTTTCTTAGATTCCAAATCCCATATCTCGCGAACGGATTGACCAAACCCAAAAATTCCTTCTGCGTCTGAAACTAGATGCCCGCCCGATTACAAAGGTATGTGTATTTTTCCCCTAGGCCATTCTGGTTAAGCGTTTGGAGCAGCAGAATTGCGAAAAATTTGTTGCCTTCTCAACCATTTCTTAGCTTCAAACTCCCATATCTCGCGAACGGATTGACCAAACCCAAAAGTTTCTGCTGCGTCTGAATGTAGAAACTCGCCCGATTACAGAGGTATGTGTATTTTTTCCCTAGGCCATTCTGGTTAAGCGTTTGGAGCAGCAGAAGTGCGAAAAATTTGATGCCTACTCAAGCATTTCTTAGATTCCAAATCCCATATCTCGCGAACGGATTGACCAAACCCAAAAATTCCTTCTGCGTCTGAAAGAAGATGCTCGCCCGATTACAAAGGTATGTGTATTTTTCCCCTAGGCCATTCTGGTTAAGCGTTTGGAGCAGCAGAATTGCGAAAAATTTGTTGCCTTCTCAACCATTTCTTAGCTTCAAACTCCCATATCTCGCGAACGGATTGACCAAACCCAAAAATTCCTTTTGCGTCTGAAAGTAGAAGCTCGCCCGATTACAACGGTATGTGTATTTTATCCCTAGGCCATTCTGGTTACGCGTTTGGAGTAGCAGAAGTGCGAAAAATTTGATTCCTACTCAAGCATTTCTTAGATTCAAAATCTCATATCTCGCGAACGATTTGACCAAACCCAAAAATTCCTGTTGCGTGTGAAAGTAGAAGCTCTCCCGGTTACAACGGTATGTGTATTTTTTCCCTAGGCCAATCTGGTTAAGCGTTTGGAGCAGGAGAAGTGCGCAAAATTTGTTGCCTACTCAACCACTTCTTAGCTTCAAACATCCATATCTCGCGAACGGATTGGCCAAACCCAAAAATTCCTTTTGCGTCTGAAAGTAGAAGCTCTCCCGATTACAACGGTATGTATATTTTTTTCCTAGGCCATTCCGGTTAAGCGTTTGGAGCAGCAGAAGTGCGTACAATTTGTTGCCTTCTCAACCATTTCTTAGCTTCAAATTCCCATATCTCGCGAATGGATTGACCAAACCAAAAAATTCCTATTGCATCTGAAATTAGAAACTCGCCCGATTACAAAGGTATGTGTATTTTTTCTCTAGGGCATTCTGGTTAAGCGTTTGGAGCAGCAGAAGTGCGAAAAATTTGTTGTCTTCTCAACCATTTCCTAGATTCAAACTCCCATATCTCGCGAACTTCTTGACCAAACCCAAAAATTCCTTCTGCGTCTGAAAGTAGAAGCTCGCCCGATTACAACGGTATGTATATTTTTTCCCTAGGCCATTCTGGTTAAGCGTTTGGAGCAGCAGAAGTGCGAACAATTTGTTGCCTTCTCAACCATTTCTTAGCTTCAAATTCCCATATCTCGCGAACGGATTGAACAAACCCAAAAATTCCTATTGCATCTGAAATTATAAACTCCCCCGATTACAACGGTATGAGTATTTTTTCCCTAGGCCATTCTGGATAAGCGTTTGGAGCAGCAGAAGTGCGCAAAATTAGTTTCCTGCTCAACCATTTCTTAGCTTCAAACACCCATATCTCGCGAACGGAATGACCAAACCCAAAAATTCCTCTTGCGTCTGAAAGTAGAAGCTCGCCCGATCACAAAGGTATGTGTATTTTTCCCCTAGGCCATTCTGGTTAAGCGTTTGGAGCAGCAGAAGTGCGAAAAATTTGTTGTGTTCTCAACCATTTCTTAGAATCGAACTCCCATATCTCGCGAACGGATTGACCAAACCCAAAAAATCCTTCTGCGTCTGAAAGTAGATGCTCGCCCGATTACAAAGGTATGTGTATTTTTCCCCTAGGCCATTCTGGTTAAGCGTTTGGAGCAGCAGAATTGCGAAAAATTTGTTGCCTTCTCAACCATTTC